>NC_051157.2:42764988-42830849 GCF_013339745.2 Dermacentor silvarum | reverse complement strand
TACAGCGGGGAGTGTTGCCTTTCTTCAGTCGCCCATGGTAGCTGCGCACGCGTGTTCACTAACGAGAGAGGCGACACGTTCTGTCGGCGCACCGGCTATATCAGAGGTTTAGTATATCAGTGCCGTCACGGCTAAGCAAACACTTGTTTCTCGTCGGCCGGGAGACGGAAAGCGAAGCGCATGCAGTGCCGCGGCGGGGCGAGAGGTGGAGAATGTTTTGATAGCTGCAAATACATATTTAGCCCGATTTTAGAGCAAGCACCATATACGCTGCTTGCGCCGTTTGGACATAGCTTAATCAGCTCCGAAAGCGCCTTTGCGTTTTCTCTGAAACTGTGGCCAGATCTTCGTGTCGTCCACCCAGGTCGCCGTCTACGATATCTCTCGAAACAGAGGTTTGCTAAGCCGCCCGGCGTCATACACATCCATTGTAAACACAGAGGCAACGGAGGCAGTTGAGGCAAGCAATGGACGCGTCACCACGTGATCGAACATGGCAGCGCCCACGGGATCGCCGCGAAAAGGGTCAATATTTGCTAAGGCGCTATGAGTGATGATATGTATTCGAAAAGAAAAAAATATGCTGATTAAGGAAAGAAATTGGGGTTTCGACGTGCCACAACCACCACCTGCAGTTCGATAATGTGCACCTAAATCTAGGTACCACGAACATTTTTGAAAGTTCGCTGATATATGACCTTCGGCCATAGCCCGCAAGCTGTCTTTGTAAGGTAATGGAAGCAATTCTTAATTGCTTCCATTACCTTAATTGAATAATGGTGGACTGTAGACTTAAGTGGTGGTGTAAAAACATAAAAGGGTTTTGCAATTATATTAACAGGGTTTAGAAAATGCCGTTGGGTTTCGCAGTTCCAAACTCACAGGAAAAAGTTTATGCAAACCAAAGAAGAGCCGAGCAAATATCATATCGTCACAGAGGCCGTTCTGCAGGGCAATGCACTTAGCCATTTCTCAACTGTGTAATGCAGCTTTAGCATAAAAGCTTCCGGCATATCTGCAGTATTCGTTGTACGCAGATGACGTCTGAATATTGGGCTTCTACCTGATGTGTAGGTCAGCTACAATCGGCGTTACAGGAAGCCCTCGATATAATTGACTTCTTAAAAGAAAGGGGGATGGGAATTTCTTACGATAAGACAGTTGTTCTGCCTTTTACGATGAGCCAGCTGTAGAATTTTACGCTTAATCTAGCAAAAAAACTTTCATGACTCTGACGCAGCACAAATTTCTTGGTATTATTTTCGATCGCCAATTGTCATGGGCCTCGCACATCGGTACACTTGAAAAGCAAGCAATTTCTATTATAAGCTTGCTTCACCGACTAGCCGGAACAACATGGGGCGATCAGTTGCATCAGTACTGCAAGTTCCACAATGCACTGATAAAGCAAGAAATTGCTTATTCGGCGCCAATTCTTCATGGTCTATCGCGAACTTTGGAGGAGAGGACTGCAACGTTTATTGGCAAGACGGATTAGAGTGTGTCTTGTCGTCCCCCAAGCAACCTTGAGTCCTTTTGTTATCGCCGGGGCTCGTCGTCCGCCTTTCCAGTTATTCCAACGGTTGAAACTTGTAGACACTCGTACAGCATTATAGCGCAAAAACGAAGGGCATACACTAAATAAGTCTCTTCAGGAAAGAATCAAAAGGGAAATCCAGAAGGTTATTCTGGATAATTAAATTTTAATACCGAGTTTTGAAATATGCAGCACGGATCTCGGTTATGCCCCTCGGATGCTGTCAACGGGCAAGATAGAATTATCATACGCAAGAGAGCACGTTCATGATAGCTGCGCCACAACTTGCACTATTCCAAATTTACTCCTTATATCCACACTACATTCCTGTGTATAGGGACGGATCGTGCAAAAATAATTCGCCTACATATGCATTCTTCATAGCGGACCTTAAGCTCGAACAAAAGTTAAAAGTACCTCGAGTGACATGTTCTACAGTGACCAAGCTATTTGCAATCCTTTCTGCCTTGATCTTCATAGCGTCAGCTGAGATCGCACAAAAATGGATGATTTTTAGATTCCCAAGCCGCCCTCACGTCGATAAATATCGCAGACCAAAACGCGTTGAATTTAGATTTGATATATAAAACAATAAAGTAACACACACACACACACAAAAAAAAAAACACCGCGAGAAATCATATTATAGCGTATCAGAGGATTTCAGGACGCTGCAACATTCCTGTAAATACTACAGTGGACGCTGCTGCAAAACAGGCACACGAAAATGAAAATAAAATAGATCTTTCTGTTACCCATAGTGAAGAAATCCACCTGTTGCTGAGGCAGATATCCTGTCGACTTAACACAAACACCTGGTTTGATCAGAAATCAAAGTGCTCAGGTTTATTCTTTATAGACTCTAACATTAAACTGTCCGTGCCAGCCAAAATTGAGCGGCGCAATAGAAAGTTTGTAACTTTATTGCAGCGTCTGCGGTATGGGACAGCATTCATGCGTCGCTTTTTACATAGTACTCAACGCGTTTCCAGTTCGCAGTGCCATTGTGGCCACGCTGACGAAGACGTACAACACCTTCTTCTCGAGTGGCCGCGACACGATACCGCGATGCGAAGACTACAAGCCGATTTAATGTAGTTAGACCGCAGACCTGTCACTCTGAAAAAAATACTTGGACCATGGCCAACAATAGAGCTACAGAAAAAAAATACACTTGTTGCTTTTAAAAAAAGTTTAGCAAGAGAAAATTTGGTTATTTCTAAATGCATCGTGGTTGACACTTGCAACCACGATGCATTACATTTTCCTAGAATACCAGGGATTGTATAGTATGTTGTATGTGTGTAGCTACGTCTGGCGTTGTATGTTTTTTGTTTGCCTTGCTGTGAAGATCTGAACTGACTTTATGTGCGCGTCTTCAGACTCTTCTTTGGGTAAAACTTGCAAATCTTAGTACTATTTCACAGCCGCCAGAGCATACCACTTTGTTCTTGCGCCTTTTGTATTGATTGAGCTGCGAAAAGGAATAGCTGGCGCCGATAAACGTGCCAGCATCTGCTTTCAGTTCCCATTAATATGAAAACGAAAGCTCCGAGAACCTCAAGCTAGCAGACCACCTTCGGCATACGAATGTTGCCGCTCTATTCTAACCATTCTTTCCGTCTCGCAGTAACCTGCATTACAGACAACTGCGCTATGACAAAGGCGGATTTGTCAGCAAGCAGCACTGGCAGTCATGCGCAGGATCCAGTGAACGTGGGTATGTGCATTTTACGCGACATCCGAAGCAGCAGTTACCTGATTGCACACCGTTACACGACTGAATCTCAAAGCGTTACCTTATTTTCATTATTTTATTGTTACTTGTACAAAATAAAAGTTGTAAAACACCGAAGAAAGTATAGTTACACACAAAAGGCCATTCACTAAACAATCTCTCCTTCTCGCCATTGAAGATAAACGGCCGCGCACTTTCTGCTTATGCACTGCTTCACCAACGACCAGGATCGCAACGTAAAAAAAAAAAAAAAATACCATGAACCCTTGCGGTTAGCTTTTTTTTATTTTTATTTTTTTTGCAAATGGCATTGCCATCATCTTTTCGCAAAACCGTTTGTCCTCAGCACTATAGGATCCCACGTTGCGCAACGGCCACTGCTTTGTTCCTTTCTTGTAGAGGAGGAGTCCTTGCACCAAAGAGGCACCGCCCCCTGCAAGCCGCGTCGTGGCTCTTTGTCCGGCCATTCACAGCCAGCATTGTTAGTACATCGCGGTTTCTATACCGACTGTCGGACTTCTTGATTTATGTTGCGGGAGTGGAGAGCTGGAAGTTCAGGAAGTTGCAGCGTGAAATTATACTAATGCGCTACACCCTTTCTGCTAGTCGTTTCGTGTGGGTTTTTATAAACTACAGTAATTACGTTATACTGCATTCCGTTTTTCACGTTCCTCTTCATCAAACGCATCAGCCAAAAAAACGCAGTTTCTGCGCAAGCGAGCAATGTGGGAATTACGGTGGAAACGACCAGGAAACTACGATACAAAGCTCAAATTTGGCTGATTTGGTGCACGCTCATCAGGAGAAACAAAACGATGGAGGGATATGAAAGGAAATGGAGACAAGGCACTAGCCCGATCGCAACGAAAATGCATTTTATTCACGTGTGCTTGAAAGATAAACAAGATTTCAAGCAAACAAGCAAAAACATAACAGAACAGAATAAACAACACAGTATTGAAAACACACAAACACACGCACGCAAGAAACCTAAACGAAATTAGAACATGAGTGTAGTATATACATAACTAGATTTGTAGTACAAAGAAAGTGCTTTGTTTGATGGTACTTATACAACAGCAACAATCGAACGAAGTTATAGCACTCGTTATGTTAACTAGAAGACTGATGCAGATTGATGCAGATTTATTATATTTATTTATTTATTTATTTATTTAGTTATTTATTTATTTTTATTATTTATTTATTATTTATTTATTTATTTATTATTTATTTGGTTCATTGTCTCAAAGTACGCAGGTGCTACCAAATATCCCGAAATCAAAGGCACCGGACTTGTTTTGGCCGTTTCGGTTCCTCTAACGTGCATCAAAAGTTTGGTATATGAGCGCCTCTTCACTCCGTCACCACCCAAATGAGACTCAGTAACAGAAGTGCTCAGTACCAGAAGTTTGGTGCACTTTAAAGCATTGCAGGTGTTCAAAGCAGAAGCCCACCACTATATACGGCGTCTCTCATAGCACCGCTACCGCAGTGCTGTCGGGACCTTAACCTAAATCTTGACAAGATTTCGTTAGACTCTCAACTTCATCAGCCCATTGACAATAAGCCGCATATCTTAGATAAAAATCTGGCGTTCTACCACGTCGCTTGTTTGCTGGTGTTACCAACCAAAAGCAAACAAAGGTTTGCTAGTCTATGAATTAGCCATACCAATGTTGTTAAACCCCCTATTGCCACGAGTATTTATTAGAGCATTTATTAAACTCTTCGGGCTATGACTAAATACTTCTAAAAAACGACAAAAATGTTATTTTTGAATCAACACTCATTTAATGCCAGTGGTGCACAAGAATTGTGGTATACGACAGCCAACAAGCTCTTTTCTTACCAAACATTAGCAAATTAACGTAGGCACAGGAGTTTCATTTCTGGAATCGAAGCCGGCGAGGAGTTCTAGGCGGGCGCATGTAGTAGAAACATTCAATCTGGTTATCTCTGTTGCTCGCGTTTTTCTTGCGAGGCAAGTCAAATTCTCTCTTGGCGAAATGGAGCACTATGATGGGGAAACTTTTGAGAGCCGTAGGCTTTTCACTAGCCACGGCCACTTGAAACGACATTTTCTGGCTGTAAATCACGCAGACGATGCTGGCGGCAGCATGAAGGGCTAGTGTGGCACCACCCTCACAGATGGCGCTATGATACCGCTCGAAACGCCGAGAGAGCGACACGAAAGAACGGTGCGGGTCGGGTTGCGGAGGTGAAGAGAACTTGCTGCGTATAAAGGGGCAAAAAAAAAAAAGAAAGGTTATGAAGATAAGGATAACTTTTCTGCCCACAAGAAAACAATGCAAAAGGATAAACTGTATGAAACATCTTTCTTTATTTGCGTAATGTCTGACAGATGTTTGACCCGTTGGATAAGATAGATAGGTTGATGGGGATTTACGTCGTCCAATGATACGCGGAGGCTATTTGAAGTGCCATACGTAGTGAAGAGCTTCGGATTAATTCTGAACACCCGGAATTCCATAGCCGGCTCCCAGTGCTATGTTTACAAGAACGCCTCAGCATTCCGCTTTAACGGGAATGCGACGGGCGCAATATGAAACAGAACCGGCGAACTCTTGCTCGACTACGGAGCGCCGTAGCCGTTTCGCTACACCGGCTGTTTTAAGCTGTGCTGCTCGTCTTGCGTTCGTTGTTTGTTTGAATTCCATAACCTGTGTTTAACCTTTTGTTTGCAATAAACATTCCCACTTGAAAGTCAGCCGTGGTCCTTGTCGGCTCTTCCGTTCTGTCCTCGTCAAGAAGTCGCTCTGTTATATTTTGAATCGTCCAGATTAAGTACGAGATATGCAAGGAAATATAGATCTAAAAGGCGGAATGAACTGTAATGTACAAAAAGTTTGTGTGTTTTTGTTTGTTTATCATCCACGCAAATAGATTTAGTTTGCTAAGAAATCATGCTTACGATTTGCCGCAGTGCAGTAAGATATTTCATTCTTCGATACAAGAGATAGCTTTACGAGCAAGGAGATGCCAATCGTGCTCCCCAAGATATACCATTAATTGGTCTTTCCCACACTTAGTGTATACTAACAAAGAAGCACGCTTTACAGGAACACAAACGAAGAGGGAAAGAAATATCACCAAGTGCGCCATGGTAATGTGCGGAGCAGGAAAACATAGCAAGGCTTTATTTAAAAAAAAAAAACAATGTTAATGCGTACTATAGATGAAATTATGTAATATTGATACATGCATATTGCGTGTTTCTTCTGGAAGATGCGCGCGGGCGCCCAGACGAAGAAGACGAACTGCCCTTTGCTCTCGAGCTTGTTCAGCATTTCCAACGAAATAAACAATATAGACTTTCCACCACACACACAGATTTGTGTTTCACTTTGTTTCGTATTTAACGATATGCTCAGATCTTATTTTGGAACGCCGTGTCTGTATGTCGAAAAGCCGTTAAACTTGCCGCTATGATTCTGTTCTACGTCGTTAGAATTAACCAGCTATCCTCTCCCTCACGACCTGCCGGTTATATCTTGGTATTACCATGTGAAAGTAAGTTTAATAAACGGCGTAACTAATAAATAATGGAGTGAAGTACTATAAGGACTTTGTGGCTACACTAGACAGCACAGGTAACTACAATTTTCATGCTCCAGTAGCTTTATGATTCGTTGTGCATAATCAGTCCTAATTAACCTAATTAACGGTCACCATGGTGATCCTGAGACAAAATAAAAAGTGAACTAAAGGGAAGGTAGGTAAAATATTGATGTTAAACGCGCTAGAAACAGTTGATTACTTAAACACGCTAGAAACAGTTGATTAACTCTTAAATGAGTAACAGAGACGGAACCAGACCCATGAAGCAAATTTTGGCTATGTACTGCTGGCTTCTTGTATTATTAGCATCCTCGTAGAGTTGTTAAAGCCCAAATAAAGATTAACCATGTATATGTCCATGCCCTTGTCTCACGCTTTATTGACCTTTAAATGTCATAAATAAGCATGCCAAATGAATGCATTTTGTTGTTTTCTAATGACATCGTCATTTACGCTGGTCAGTTTGTCTATTCTGTTAATACTTAGCTGAGAGAACCTGCAGCGTTTCCCGATGAAGTCTAATAGCAATTACTCTGACGCTAATCAGTTCTTACTACAGCCAGCGCTTAGATAGACAAGATAGACAAATATATAGACAAGCCCCCAAAGCCTCACTACACAGTGATACGCTGGCACTGCCTTTGAATTCAGTACCAGCAAATTTTTTTAACAAACTGCATAGGTTTGTATATTATCGGGAGGCAAGAATAACGCATGTGGCCAGCTTTCCAACGCTGACTTCGCAAACATTTTTATGCAGCCCTGCGAACAGAGAAGAACAAAATTATTGTCTGCTTCTTCCGTCCTAACTACGCGCCGCCATGATTGATTGTTTACAAACAATCTAAGCGATCATCGTTTCCATTCCTGTATTCATCATACCATGAATTATAATAAATATTTTGAAGTTATATACTGAGTTATGCTCATGCGGTTATATAGTTTCCATGGTTTAGAACTGACACTCGCTTATTTTTCAGACTCCGAAGGCAAGATGACTGTTCCTGTGGTGCATAGGAAAAATAAAAAGCAAGATTCTTTCAACAGCATGACGAATAAAACGTAGGAACATATTCAAATGCGAATTAAGTCTTTTTTTTTCTGTCTCCGTATATCAATAGAAAAGATTTGAGCCAAAAATCTGGATTTGACAAACAAAGAAAGCAAGTTGTCGAATATAAAGGGCGGATAAGCGTAATACCCGCGCAAACTTACAGCAGAACAAAAGCTATCCCGGTACGGAGGGAAATACTTTCTCCCCCGTGGCTGGAAATGGTCTTCAAGACCACAAGACGCAATGCGTCCCGAGACAGGCTGACGAGCGTAATGCGTGCCAATTTATCACAATTACAGCACTGAGGCGGGTGCGTTTCCACATCTGCGGAAGAAAGTACTATGAAGAAACCAGAGGAAGAAAGTACCTACTTTTGATACTGTTCTTATCGCTGCTACTGCGCACGAAGATCTGAAACTGGTGGCCACTTAACTTAGACGACGAAAAATGCGAGATGAACTAAACGAAATTATCGTTTTCGGACGATAGTACTGCGAAAATTGAGGCCTATGAAACAAGATTACCCATCGCCCCCTTTCCTCTCATATGCCATCCTGCTTCTCGCTGCAAGAAAGTGGATGTCTTTTTCTCAGTTTGTCTCTGCGGTGGTTATCGAAAGCCTTGGTACTTCCCTTGCCTCCAGCTTGCCAGCAATAGGTCATTTCGCCAATAAAGCTACGTTTCAGGTTCTTGTACCCGGTTCCCATTTCGGTTACCCTTCAGTGAGCGCCTAGCCGTAGTAACCGCCATCCTTTCACTTTTGCGGTGCCGCATACTTGCAGGTGTGTCGAGAACCACCGCAGATGCAGATCTTTATGGGCGATCCTGACTCCTTGGAGAGCCTCAAATCCCGAACGTGCCATCCGCAATGCGGTGAAGCATATACGCAGGCGCCTAATTACAGCTTTTAAGCAATCGCCGTCGTGCCCGCCTGTCTCTTACCCGTCCATGGCGCCTAGGCATGGGAAGAACCAACGAACAAGAAAAATCTGCGCGCTTCCAAGCGGCAGCAAGTCCGGTCCCGACAGAGAAGCCATTAGCCGGTGACAGATAGCTCCCTCGTGTCTTCATAGCCGGAAGTGCGCGTGAAAAAAAAAAAGAAAAAGAAAGAGAAACATGGAAATATGTATATATCGCGGCCGGTGTTGGGCACAAGATCGTGATTCTTGCAGTGCCTGCTCTGCAGCTTGTAGTTGCGTTACGACGCCACCTTTCGCATTCGTAGATGACGATGGACGGAGCCGGTATAACTCGTGGCACTGGGAAGAGCCAAGTGGGACGTCTCCTAATGCGAGCTCGTCGGTCGCTCTCCCTGCTACGTAGGCTAGAATTCAGAGCCAATTACGAACAGCCTGCACGAGGACGAATCGTAGATTGCCGTAACTTCGTGCTGGGCTAATTGAAATGCTTCGTCCGAGGGCTTTCTGCGAGTCTCCGCCTGGCCAAACTTCTCTCGCTGGCTCTTTAATGGCTGCAACTTAAAAGCTTGCTATCGTGAGTACCTGGGCACTTTATAGGTGCGCTAACTGTGCTTAGCTCTCTGGAGTGACATGAAATGTTCTTCCGGTTTTCCGGCAGTCGTGTGGAGTTTTTCGTTGCTCTTTGAGAATGATTCCGTGACCACTTCTTGCATCCGCGAAGAGGAGACGAATGAATTTGCGGCACTTTTCAAGAAACTTTGCTGGTCACAAATTGTGCCGAGGTTTCTGGGAGGCAGTGAATAGCGCAGCTATCTAGATGTTGACGCTCTTGCCTTTGGCGAAAAGTGACGTCATTGCGAGTCTGCGCTTTTGCGTTACAACGCCCTCAAATATGCTTTTAAAGGTACATAAAAAAAGAGTAAATTTTGCTCCAATAATGAACTAGCTTTTGACAATTTACCCAAAAAAGCCACTCTTAACGTGAGAAGGGCTTTATAAACAGAAAAGACAAAAAGGAAAAAAGAGAATGAAAGGCAAGTGGCGACACAGACTTCAACTTCACGCACCAGCTCTCTGTGTGACGTCATAGATGATGACGGCGCCTGCTCGAGCCTATAGGTAGTTTTTATCGCCAAAGACGGGCTACTTCGTTCTTTAATTGAGCCAAAGATTGAACATAGCACGTTTTCTGAACATTTACTGCGTCCGCAACGACCTATAAGCACAAGAACCTACTTTTCAATTCATGACGTCTTATTGACGCAACGTCGATGGGGTTTTGGCGCGAAAAAAAAAGAAAGATGTCCATTTTCTCGTCTATTATGCAACTTGGTGTCACGCAAATAACGAAAAATATAGTTTTTAGGCAGCGCTTTAGCAGCATAAATTGATTTAGTTTCTTTTTTTTTAGGGTCCTCTTAGAGAGCGGCGCCGTGCAAAAATGGACGTTTAGCCACTGCTGCCCTAGAAATTACGTAGAATGCCGCTTGATTGGTCACTTACCACTGCATTTTCACAATGGCTGTCCATTCAGAATGAGTGTAAGTGAGGCATACGAACTCTACAGCGGCGCCACCATCCTATACATTATATAACTGTCATAGAGGATTTACAACTTTCGCTTGCAGTACAACGCTACCATCACTCGTCCCGCCCTCTTGCGTACGCGACTCTAGAAATAGCGAACACAAGCCATACCTATATATATATTTCGATCATGGCGGCTTGCCACGACTGCAGCAACGTACCCAATATCTTGTTTTTATGGTTTAGTGGTCTAAATACGGGTTTCTTTCCTTAAGGCCACAATTTAGAGCCACGTTTGTGCAAGGCTGTAACAAACAAATAAAAGTAGAGCGCTATCATTTATTTCATTTCTTTTAACAAATAAAAGTAGGCGCGCGTTTCTTTATTCCTCCACCAATCGGAATTTGACTGACACGGACGGCAATCAAACACCCGCTACAACGTCCTTAGCAGGAGAAAACCATGGCCGCTGAGTCACTCACCAATCACCATTTTACAATGCATTGTCATCGTTGCGTAACCTTGAGGGGTCACATCAAATTTTCTAAAAGGGTGCGCTCGTCTAAACCCAGGCGCCGCCCGCACGCCTACGTGCATCGACTTCGAAGCAATGACAGCTCGAGTTGACGAGTTCCCCGCTTCGCCGTAATTAGAGCTAGCGCTAGGCACGGGGGTTGGTTGGCTGGGTGTGCCTTGTTCAATAGTGGTGTGTAACAGACAGGGATTTTCCGTGGTGTAGAGCCTGTAATGAAGCCAAGCTGAAGTCACCGCGTCGGTATGTTTACAAGCTCGCCCTAGATTGAAAGCAAGGAAGGACGAGACAAGAATGAGTGAGGCTCTGTTGCCGGACGATTGCGAAGAAAGTTTACAGCGAGTTAGTGCAGCCTTGCATTGCGAGCGTGTTTGCAGAGGGGTGCAAAAGAGAAAATGTCGTCAATAGCAAAAGAGCACTTGACCGTTTGCGGACTCTGTTGCCCTCACCATAGTTCGTCTGAATCGTAAGAATGTTTCGAGCAGTTTATGCAGGAGCACAGTCTCACTGCTTCCAATTCTGTCCTCTATAGGTGACCTAAACGCTCCTGGTAATCATTGGTCTTCTATGTGCGTATCAGCTGGTTGTACTACACATGATCGAGATCTGCTGAACTTCTCACCGTCTCTTGGCCTAAAACAAATGGTTCACAATCCAACGTTACTGAACGCCAGTTTAGACTTGTTGTTTCTTAGTGGCAACGTTGCCGGGTTTTGATTTAGTTTTCATTTAGATGACTCCTTAGTGGATGAAGTCCATCTATAATGCTATAACGAAAGGCCAGACCAATGGTGTGATAAAACCTCTGTCTCCCAGCACAGGAAGATACAGCACTACTTTTTGAACACCCCGGACTCTTATTGTCAGTGCGAAACCATTTTGTCGCACAAAACCTTGTGCGGTGTCCGCGGCCGCTTGTTGTGCGTCCGCAACTTAGTATCGCGTTCATAGGGACACTGTGACTCGAGGCGCATTCGCGCCGTCGTCATTGTCGTGCTTTTCCTATCGACGGCGCATGCGCGGCACGCGCGCGGGGGGTTACAGCTGGTCTCCGGAGACGCCAACTGGCGTTTGGCTAAAAAAAAAATCACCGCATATCCACGAAGTGAATGATGATGAGTGGGCGAAGCAGCGGGGGATCATTCGGGCAAAACGCCGGAAGCGTCCTCCGGAAGCCGGAAGCGGAACCGGAAGTGGAAATGGAAGCGGCACCGGAAGCGGAAGCCGGAGCTTGGCGTACATGTACTATATATATATATATATATATATATATATATATATATATATGCATACATACATAGCGGTCTCCATGCCAACCAGAGCTACGGACTACGAGGGACAAGGCTCGGCCCTAAGGTGCTTCGCCCCTAAAACGACGAAGCCACGGGGAACACACCGCCAATGGTATGCTTCATTGGCTCCATGGCGGAGCAAGATCAGCATTCTGCCTTAAGCCCCAACCAGACGTACGCGTTGTAACGCGTCCGCAGGCGCCGTGCGCCCGAGAGAGTTTGTGGTTGTCAAGAGGAAGAGGCGCTATTTTCTGCCTCTTCCTCTTCACAACCACAATCTCTCTCAGGCGCACGGCGCCTGCGGACGCGTTCCAACGCGTACGTCTGGTTGGGGCTTTACGCTGCAGGCACGAGCGTCGTGCGCACGCGCATTATAAGCACACCAGCGTGCCCACTCAGACGCGGTGTATATGCGCTGGTCTGAGCGTAATGGGCAGTTAACTTCACCTAAAGTTTTACTGGGTCCTCACTAACGCCGTTGGTTTGCTGTCGGTCTCATCTCGGGCACCACCGAAGTGCGACGCCTGCAACACCACTGGCGGCGATCTTATAAATCACGCCAGCGTAAGGTGCCTCGAAAGGAGGATATCGAGGCACCCAATAAGGTTGGAGGCATCCTACGCCAGTGTTGTGAACGCATGGTATCTGCCATAGCGCTGTTCAATCTGCCAAGCTAAAGTTGCCTTGCGTACTGAGTCGCGCCAACATGTCGCACACGCGCTAAATAGAACACCGTCTGAAGAGTTCAATGCGCCACGCTAAAACTTGCTGTCGCTGTCATCGCTTCGGCCTTTGGAAGAAACTGACAATTTATTTTAAGGCGGCAGCATCATGGGTCGTCGTGTCCGACTAACTAATAACGTGAGCCGACCCCGAGGGCAGAGGGAATGGAGCCCTGTCAGCTATCAGGCGTTTACGTCGATGGTGTGATTAGGAGCGCCGCGAGTGGTTTTCCAAGCGTCGCACCTCGATGGTGCACAGTGAGCGGCTCTGTTAGACTGCATTGTCGACGTGATCAGCCCTGATACCAAAGGCAGTGCAGCCTAACAGAGCATCTCAATGTGCTAACTGTCACGACGGAAGAATGCGAGAAACTGGCACGTGTTGCACGCGCCACACGTTCTTAAGCGGCTTTGGCACGAGAAAAGCATGTGATTCTACGCGTAAACTTTATCGCTCGTAATGAGCTACTCTGATGCAGTAAAGAAGAAAAGAAAATGTGGAAACTAATACCGGCCTACTTAAAGTCGATGAAAGACAACGTCTACGTGGGCGAGTTAACGAAGAGAATGGGGTGTATGAACGGTATAATTTATTATTGCGATAGCAATTATATGGACACTCCAAAGCAGATTTCTGCCGTCGGCGTCGCCGTCACCGTTGCCGTGAGGTTCCGTATGATGTCAGTCAGGAAATCGTCGCCGCGCGCCGAACGCTGTATGTGAGAGTGAAAGGGCGCGAGGGAATAGCGCTTTCTCGGGGAGTGATCGCTCGGCGGAGAACAAACGCGCGTTCGGCGCCGTGCTCCCTTAAGGGCTGCAGAATTAAGCGTCTCTTTCCTCCTTTACAATCACCAGATATGTAGAGCAAACGCGACTTCTTCCGACGCGCGAAAGGCCGTGGGGGGGAGGGGGGAGGAGGGGAGGGAAGGGAGGCGAGGTTTAGCTGCGGCACCAAATGCCTATTTATATAAAAACCTTGTGAGGCGAGAAGGTGGTAAAGACTACCGACGCAGCTCACGAGTGTCCCGTTCTGATCTCGTCGAAAACCGGCGAGCCGCCCCAGAGGCTCCGGCAACAGTCACAAACGCCGCGCGCGTTTTTGTGCGAACGCGGGCAAAACGCCGACGGCGTCGACAACAGTTCTGCGTGCTGCCGGTGCTGCTGCATGTCCAAGTTTATACAGCTGATAAAACTACTATCTTTACTCCGTATAGCTCTCTACAATTTGCTATCGCGATTGATGCTTCGCCTTTCGGGTGAAACTGCGACAACATTTTTTAAATTAATGGCAGATACGCCAATCACAGCACGCGTACTAGCGCTGACGCGCTAACGTGGCCGCCAGGGTGAGCTACGTCATGTTATGAAGAAGCAAACATAAGGTCTAGCGAAAAGCGCGGTGTGGTGCACAAGTTTTTTTACGATCCCGAAGTTTAAAAACGCCGCCATCCCGGCGTTTTCATATGCAGCCACAAGGTAGCGCGACGCGTATGAAATTGATTATCTAATTCCGGTCTCTTGTTGGAAGCGATCTCCTAGAACCTAGCCTATAAACTCCGCTGTAAAATACCGTCAACCATGGAAGCGAAAGAGATTTCCATTACTTTGGCCATCACGAATCCCTCCATGCAAACCTGTCATCATTATCAGCCTATATTTATGTCCACTGCTGGACGATTTAAGGCCTCTCCCTCGGATCTCCAATTACCCCTGTCTTGCGCTAGCGTATTCCAACTTGCGCCTGCGAATTTCCTAACTTCATCATCCCACCCGGTTTTCTGCCGTCTTCGACTGCGCTTCCCTTCTCTTGGTATCCATTCTGTAACCCTAATGGTCCACCGGTTATCCATCCTTCGCATTACATGGCCTGCCCAGCTGCATTTCTTCCGCTTAATGTCAACTAGAATATCGTTTATCCCCGTTTGTTCTCTGATCCACACCGCTCTCTTCCTGTCTCTTAACGTTACTCCTAAGATTTTTCATTCCATCGCTCTTTGAGCGGTCCTTAACTTGTTCTCAAGCTTCTTTGTTGACCTCCAAGTTTCTGCCCCATATGTTAGCACCGGTAGAATGCAATGATTGTAGACTTTTCTTTTCAACGACAGTGGTAAGCTCCCACTCCTGATTTGGCAATGCCTGCCGTATGCACTCCAACCCAATTTTATTCTTCTGTAAATTTCTTTCTCAGGATCAGGGTCCCCTGTGAGTAATTGATCTAGATAAACGTACTCCTTTGCAGACTCTAGAGGCTGACTGGCGAGCCTGAATTCTTGTTCCCGTGCCAGGCAAACCGTCATATGCGACTCCAAAAGGGACAATCGCTAACTTTTCGAGAGGCAGCATAGGCGTCTGCGCGGCGCGAGTCTTGCGGAACTTCACAAGCTAAAAGGCTATTGTGCTCGTCTATGGGTCCCTGCCCATTCGAGGAATAAAGGAAATGAGGAGGCGCACTGGGTAGCCCAAGGTCTAATCAACCGCGAGGTGTGCCCCTCAGACTCAGATCGCATGGATGGTGGTGGTGGTGGTGGAAAACATTTATTAAAGTATTATTTACAGAGAGGTTGTACGGAAAACCAGCCCTTAGTGGGCCAGCTCCCTACAATACTAGGTGGAGTCCCTATTCAGGAACCCCATTGGTCGAGGCCGCTGTCCTGACATGCCGGACCATGGCCTGTTGGGCCGGAAGGTCCAGGCAGCCGAGCAGGGCCGCCTCCCAGTCCTCTCGGGTTGGGTTGGGGGTTGGAGAAAGATGGAGTTGGCATGCCCATACCATGTGGTAGATGTCAGCTACCTCCCCACAGTACTGGCAGAGGCCGGAAAAGGTCGAGTCAAAGTGTTTGAGCACTACCGGGCACAGTAGCTCATTAGTGAATAGTCGAAGAAGAATTCTCTCGTCCGCCTTCGTCAGCCCTTTGCAGGGCGCAGGAAAGCGGGCTTAGGAGTCCCGATAATGGGTACTTACGTCTTTAAAAGTGAGAAGAGGAGGATTGTCTTCTGAATCAGAGTCGTCATCGGTGGGTGAGGCAGTTGCCCGGGGAATAAGTGTGTGGGCGGCAGCGTGGGCTGCCTTATTGCCTGTGAGGTCCTGATGGCCGGGGGTCCAGATTAGTGAGTGGGGAGAGGGATCACCTACCCGTGGACAAGGTCGAAGAATTTGGTCAGCTAGGGGTGAGATCCATCGCAGTTCGAAATTTCGGCAGGCTCATCTGGAGTCCAATATGATTGTTTTAAAATTGTCATGTGAGATAGCTAAGGCCAAGGCCACCTCTTCAGCATGGGTAGCATTGGGTGCACGGAATGAGAGACCATCCACTTGTCTGTCTTGGTGGACTACGGCGGCCGTATACCAACCTCCGTGGTAAGGGCCGGCGATGTCCGTCTAAAATACGCTTTGTTTGGAGCCTTAGTGGCGCCGGAGGGCAAGAGCCCGCGCCTCCCGGCGACCAGTGTGTGACTCATGGGACATATTGGTGGAGAGGGTTCGAACATGGATCGCGTATTTCCAGTGTTCGGGCACTCGCACCCGACTCCTGTGTGTGGAATTCATGCCTGATGTGCAGGTTATGTAAGAGTCGTCTGCCTGACGGAGTCTACGCCAGGCGGGTGTTTTCATTCGTCGAGTGAGCCTCCCGAAGCTCCTGGTAGGTGTTGATCACCCGCAAGGCAAGAAGTCTCGCATTGGAGGTGGAGATGGAGAGATCTAGTGCTCGCTTGATGATTTGCGGAGGGTGACCTCTAAAAAATCTTCATCGTGTTTCCGTAAGGGCACGTACGGAATCGCATACAAGATGCGACTCGTGACAAAAGCTTGTGCAAGGCGTAGCACATCCTTGCTTTTGATACCCCCCCCCCGCTTGTTGGAGACCGGGCGGACCATGCGGCCCATTTGTTCTCCAACCTTACGGAGTTTGTGAAGTGTTCTCTCTACTGGGTGGTGTTTGTGAATGTGTAGTCCAAGGACACGGGTCTCCTGTACCTCGTTTATGGGTGCATTGTGTAGGGAAATGTTCTGGTTTGAGTGCCCGGATAACAGCTCTGGCTTTTGGCTCAAGGTCGCTTGAAGATCGCCGATCGCCGACAACGAGAGCTAAAAGCATTTCATGCTTAAAAAGACGTCCCCGATGGTAGGACCTAGCCTCGATCCCCCAGTACAAAAGACCGCCGCTCTAACCATTAGTTCACAATCTTTTTAGTGGCACGAGCATCGATTGACACCCTTGTTTCTTGCGCACCAGTTCTGGTTCACCACCTGAGATGACCGGGGACGAAATTCAAAATAAATCAGAAGAATAGAAAAACAATAGTACAGTACAACGTTCATGGGTTTCGTTATAGATATGACATCAGAACATAAGTTTAATTACAAATTGAGTTACTGAAGTGTATGGAATAATTAGAATTAATTAGAAATCACTGATTACCGCACACAAAAGCACAGAATCGTAGACTTTAGCGACCCGCCACGTGAGCACGACTTTGGGAAATTCCGGGAAACCCGGAAGTAGCAAGCGGAAGTAATGACATCACTAATGACGTCACACACAAGAAGGTGGCATGATATTTAACCTACTAATTAATTGAAAACAGTTGCCTGGCATATACTGAACATCTGCCGAGCAGAGCGGATGTGGCGTCACTCCCTCCTCTCTCGATTCTACTCTCCCGGCGCTCACCTGCTCCTTCACCCGCTAGCACGCTCGCCACAGCTGCGCGCGCGCGCTCATTACATGCTCTGACGTCAGCAACGGAGAGGGTGCGTAAGGTGTGCTTCGTGCGCCGCTAGCTAAGGGGATACGCCCCGCCAGGTGGCGCGTGCTGCGCTTCCTCCTCGCCCTCTCTCGCTCCTCGCCCCAATATCATGCCAGGGGAAAAACGTTCGCCCGCTTTCTCCTCCAAGTTCGGTTCGTGCGTTGCGTTCGCCACGGAGGTGGTCGACGAGAGAGCCGCCTAGCCAAGCACAGCCTACCCACAAGAAGACCTACAGACGATGGTTCTCTGTGTCTGTGTCGTTCTCTCAAAGCATACACACACAAAGTTAACCTAAAGAACACCAACGCTGAGGTGCGAGTGCCACTAAGAGACACCTAATTGAAAGATTAGGGCCGCCTACCGTTTTTTTTTCTTTTCTTTATTACAGGGAAGAAAAACCGCAGCACTTACAATAGAGAGAGAGAGAAGTTTAATGATGCGCAATGCAGAGAGGTCGGCCTGAGGTAAATTCCTCTAGCCAGCTACTCGGCGTTGGGGGTAGGGGAAGAGGCAAATAAAGAGGGAAGAAAGAGGCGCTTACAATAGCACAGTGCACATCATTAGCACGCATATTTCTCTCATGCCAAGTAGCTCTTTCAGATGGTCGGCGCGTTCGTCACACTGCGCAGCACTTGCGCGAGCACCTGTTTCTATTTCGCGGCACACGCTGAAATGAATTAACCTTTCGAGTGTCGTTCGCGTCGCACGTCTCCCTGCATACACCTCTCCTAACCATTTCGTCTCTCGACAAACATCCCCTTTGCTCTCATGACAGCAGTGCGTCGGCGTTCACAGTTTGCAGACGCATAAACTGCTGTTTTGCCTTTCTGCGTAGCTTGTGAACGCAGTAGAGAAGAGAGAAAGCAAGGAGTGGAAAGACAGGGAGGTCAACCAGACGAGCGCCCGGTTTGCTACCCTATACACTCGTGGTAAGGGAAAGGGGAAATAGTTGGTAAACATAAACATCGTATGTCATTAAACTTATGACCTGTGCCGTGCATACACATGTACATTGCATGAAATTACAAGTTGCATAGGATGACAATACAGACAATCGTGCGCATCGCATTTAGTTTTGTATCATTTAATTAACCGCTTCACGAAAGCTTTGCTTCACAGACTTCGCAATTTGCGTTGGACCTGCATAACTCTTTTTCATGTATAAACTACCCAAGAGTACATGCACGGAGGATAAAGGACGCTGAACCTTAACCAACTTGTCCAACAGAGACTGCGCGATACGCAATGATTCACGCGTGATGACGCAAGAGCAACTGAGCTTGCTCCGGCGACCCCTGCCGAGTTTACGCCTGTCCGCCTTGCGTCATAACGACTCCGCCATAGGTAATCTGCACTGGCCGGAAAGCACTACGACTCTTTTATTTATGCCACCAGTGTCGCGGACGCCAGCCGCTATTAGGCTGTGAAGTAAATGAATCAACCTTCCATATACGCGAAGCGACGCTTGTATGGGCGTTACACGAAGTGCGTTTGCGAGTCCAAAGCCCACTGGCTGGAAATGCACCGCCTTCAGAATGGCTAACGGTTGACTAGACGCTGACCATAGCATATCGGATGGGAGGCACATGAAAGAGGAATACATCAGCGTATCTTCCGTCTCGTCACGTGATGAGGCTGCAGATTACCTATTCTCCCGACTAGCAGCATGCTCTTTCCTGGGGATCCAGCTTGATGACCAGTGAAACTTTATTCGTAACACTCTAATAATTAGAAACAGGTGTTGATGCGAAACATGAGTGCTTCCGAAAGCTCGCCGCTATTTTTACTTGCCCATAATAATAGCACCGTTTTATTATTATTACCGCAGTGATTTGAACTATTGCTCAACTTTATGCGGGCTAACTTATCATACCAATCTCGCAAGTGTCGAAAGTTTGAAGAATCACGTAAATTTAGGACCCTAAAGATGCTTCCTATTCTGTTGTCATAAAAATTATTCCTTTACGCGCCTTATTTATGTAAAACATGTGCGTTCTTATGTACCGTATTGTAAAGTAAGGACTTTTTTTCTGTCTATTCACATAACGACAGTGAGTTGGTATGAACCCCACTAGACTTTCACATCGCAACAATTAGTTATTTCTAGAGGTTTGAACTAATTTTAGAACTGAGAGGTTTGCTGTCTGACCGAATAAAATTAGGAATTGTTACTGCTAAACTGTGTAAGGGAGAGAGAGACAGAGAAGCCTTTTAATAGAAATTAAAGATTTTAACGCAATGCATACAACCCCTGTCATGCTACTGTGCATAGAAAGGGGATTAAAATATTCCATAGGAGAGTGGGGAAAAAAGCAGCATAAAAATAAATATCAAATGCGCCACTGAACCTGATAACGATTTTTACAGGTGAGACGATGGCTGAATTCAGGGGTTTCTACATCATAAAGTAAACTTTCTTGAAAGCTTTCCGAGAAGCCCAATTTCTGATAGGTACTGGAACAATAAATCGGACACCTGCCGAAGTTTTCAAGGGTGGGGAATAGGACCTAAAATGCTATGTAACGTCGGCGGAGCATCACAAATCATGTTTCTGTGGCGCTCAAAACAATTTCTCTCGTACGGTATAGGCGGGGCATTCAAGTAATATGTGCTCCATTGTATCTAAGCTACCACACTTAACACAGCAGGGATTAGTGGTACGCCCTATGCCTTACAGATAATTTCTCGTGATAGCTACGTTCCGTCAAAACCGATAGTATAATGTCTCTGACTGGCTATATATAGGAAGCAGCCGTGGAATTTTCGATTTTACTTCTAGGTCAATCGATCGTCGGAAGATATCTTGGTGAAACGGCAGACTCCAGAGGCGATCCCTTTCTTCACAGTAATTACAAAGAAATCTGTACCTATTCATGCTTTTTCACCGGATATTCTCAGAAATATTTCCCTTCTATTACACCTACTATGAATTTACGTGTACACAGTGATTTGAGGTCCCCGTTGAGTTATTTCACTTTGAGACCTCGTTTTGTAAATAATTTTCACCATTGGTATTTCAGTTATCATTGCACTAAAGACCGACCGACCGACTGACCGAAAAAAAGCATTGCGCACAGAGCATGGTCAGGGACGAGCTCCTTTGTTTTCGGCATGCAAGAACACCTTTTATTGTTGACGTTAGAGTGCATGACTGAGATGCAAGACACCTAAAATGTGATTCTTGATGGCTTGAATAAAATGTTATCCGTAGTGTCGTCTTAGGGGCTATAGTGTTCTGATGCTGACCATGAGCTCGTTCGCTATAGTTCAATTCCCGAGTTCGGCGGAATGTGAAAGCACTCGCACACCACGATTTCGCTGCACTCGAAGGAACACCACGTCGCCAAAACATTTTCCAGGACCTTCCGCTATCGTGTCTCTGATAACACATGCGTTGTTTTGGGATATTAAACCACATTATTCAAACGTACCATAATTTAAGTTGCTGCACATCTGATCGCGACGTAATTTTTTTTCATTTGCGTTTATATTGCTGCGATAGCATTATAGGCCCGCCTCGCACACATTGTAGGTATCCGTCTGACAAAAAAAAATAATAATCTCAGCCGATTCCGAAGGAAGTCTCCTCTAAAAAGCTTGGAGGACGCTTTAGCTTCGCCTTTAAGAGTGGAACGCGATAGCATTAAAGATACCTGACTGCTTTTCACGCTTCCCGGCAACTGCAACTTATGCAACCGTAATGTATACCAGAAAACGCTCACGGTGAACGCTACGCACGAAGGCGAGCGATCTGGTAGAGACGCGGCCTCTTGCGTAGGCCGATCCCACAGGTTGTGCACAGCCACGCCAAAAAAATTACATCACTTTCAGGTTTCTGTTATTGTTACCGCACTTTTCATATCTCAGTCTGAAAAGATTTAACATAAAAGGCATGCGCTGTCGGTGTTTTGTTTCATATCATTTGTTTGTGGGCTGTCATTCTCAAAATTACGAGGAATAAGTTTGTCAAGAATGTAAGACACGGTATGAGCAACTTTAGTGATAGAATGGTGGGGCAATATGACCCGCATATGCAGCATGTGATATAGCAAGGCGTGGCATATAAATATACCTAAATGTACACGGGAATTTTCGCTCACGGAAAATGACGCCGCCACCGGGTCTTAACGCTGTCGCGTTAACACTTCGGGGGTAGCCCACGGAAAATGACGCCGACACCGGGTTTTAACGCTGTCGCGTTAAAGCTTCGAGAGCAGCCTTCGGGAGCAGCCGCTCCCGAAGGTTATAATGTAACAGCACCGCAAAGGGCGCTAGCTGTCACGTGGAAAGAATGCCAGAAACTGTCACGTGAGGTACTACAGGCCAGACGTTTCGAAGTGCGACTTTGGCACGAGAGAAGCAGACGTGTGACTGGGACCGGGTTAGAGCATTGAGCTGTTGCGCTGGAAGACTGAGATTCCATTCCAACATTGGTCACGCATTTTTTATAATATTACATCGCGCACTTCACCCACTTCAGAAGTATCTAACAGAAAACTCGAGGTGTGTTGCGCGTACTCGATTGCGTTACAGCGTGCACGAAATCGCAAAAGCGATACGAGGTAAAGGAACGCCACTTTGATAAATGGGAGTTTGCAAAGTCAGCAGTTACGCACGCGCTCAGCAGCCATGACGTCAAAAATCAGCAGAATATATATATATATATATATATATATATATATATCATAAGAAGCCAACAAACAATGATAACAAGGACGACATAGGGGAAATTACTTCTACTTACTAATTGAAATAAAGAAATGATAAATTAATGAAACTGATAATGGATTAAAAAAACAACTGTCCGCAGGGAGGTTCATTGTTTGTTGGCTTCTTATGATATGTATAATAAAAAAAACTGGCCCCTCGGTTCCCTTTCTTCTCGTTCATAACATAACGCAGGCTTGAATCCGGCAACATTGATGCCTTCAGGTAGCATATGTGGGTTTATTGACCAGTTGCCATCACCCAAAAAGATCGCGTGCTCGTGACGCCTGCGGCAGAAAGGATGTTCCACATCCACCCCTAGGTTTGTGAGTGGTGGCGCTGGCTAACACTCCCAGAGTTAGTTGTAGTTGTAAAACAAAAATACCCCAGAAAGTGGATGGGGAAACGGCTCCGCGGAAGCTCAATGGTGAGAACATCGCACGCGTAATGCGAAGACGTGGGTTCGTTCCCCACCTGCGGACAGTTGTTTTTTAATCCATTTTCAGTTTCATTATAGTATCATTTCTTTATTTCAATTAGTAAGTAGAAGTAATTTCTCCTATGTCGTCCTTGGTGTCCTTGTTTGTTGGCTTCTTATGATATGATTAATAAAAAAATCAGGCCCCTCGGTTTCCTTTCTTCTCGTTCATATATATATATATATATATATATATATATATATATATATATATATATATATATATGAAGTATGCTATGGCATAATTAGGGTGTTAGTGATGCTATGTACCCGCCTAGATGTTTTTATTTCGTCTATTTTTTTCGTTTATTAATAACAAAAGCTATACACGTACATTATGGAGTGGGTCTCCGGTTGATCTGTGATCATGTCGAAAAGTCCCTGTCCCCAAAGTTCAAGATTTGAAATGCTGGTCCAGCAAACTTCTCGCCCTACCATATTCGTCATGCAGCGAACCTATAACCGGCGTCCTAACCACGCCGGTTTCCCGAGGTTAACTTACTTGCGAACTTTCTTGGAGAGTTGTCGATCTACCAGCCAATTTCATACGGGCTCCTGTATCTCAAATCAGAACGCGCCATTTCTCAGGATTCCATTATACAAATCTATCGGCCGTCTTAGCTACAGGCCAGCCGACGAGAGGGCTTGAAAGTCTCGTTATGGAAAACTTCTTTACCTCGCCGCAGAGCCACCTGCTCATTGTACAGAAGGCCGCATGCATATGTACTGTAATCCAGGTTACATTCCAATCTGCTTTGCGTCCCCTTTAATATGCGCATTGATGTGGACGTGCTGCATGCCTAAGTAGGAGCCTGTAATGAGTCCACCACGATTCTCATTACTTGAAGGGACTTGTTTCACTCTCCACAGTTCCATGCTTCTACATGTCGTATTCGCTGGTCGGAAGCGTACATAAATTATTGAAGTCGCTCATTTGTGCGTTCGAGAATTATAGATGTGCAGGGACTGCAATCCTAAGCGGCAGGTTTTCGGAATCGTAGTTTTAGTGCATTATGATATCGCCCCACGGAGAGTATATAGGGGTAGAGACTAACTACAACAACTTTTAGAACGCGGAAGTCGCTTCAGGGATTCCTCGCTGGCAATGCACTGGTTGTCCAGTTGGCTCAGTCAAATCCCTAGATTTTATTTATAGAGAAAAGAACAAGAAAAGAATGTGTGACGTTAAAAGGCATATATCAGAATACAATGACTGATCAGTGCCACGAACTAGGCTGTACGCTCAAGGAAGTAGACAGAGAAGAGATACCGCAATGTATATAGGATTCATGTGCACATTACACAGCTATTTGAAGAATGATATCACTCTTTGATATTCCTTAGTACCCTGAGCTGCAAAGTAAACTCTGGTAAACCACAGCTGTATCATCATCAGTTTTGTGAATTGCTGCCTAGTTTTATCAAAGAGAGACAGAAGAAAGGGGAAAGGCAGGGAGGTTAATTAACCACATGGGAAGATCCGGTTTGCTACCCTACGCTGGGGAGAGAGGGGAGGTGGAGGTAAAGTGACAGCACAGTAGAGATAAAGAAAGTAAGAAGCACAGACACAATCACAATCGGTCACAGGTGGCACAGCGCAGTAGCACTTGCAGCACTATAAACATCTGTCCAGGCTACAGCCGCTTGTCCAAGTATGTTGCCCTTAAAAAAACTGCAACAGTGCCCTCGTTCTTATCAAGATGGCCTAAAGGGTTTGCGCGTATTTGAGGACTTGAATGTAGTCGGTAAAGTAAACTTAAAACAGTGAAGGTATAGCGATGGTGGTGAGATGACAGTGAATAAGAGTACCGACAATAGCGACAATCACCGATGATGACAATAACAATGATTACACGACGCTGGGGCTCTTCGAACGGCAACCCACGAGGAAGCCATCACTTTTTCAATGCGCAGTCTGCTGTGGCATTAACATTATTGTGTCATGACGACATGGTAATGCCGATTTCCCACCACAGACTGGTTGCTACAAAAGCAGGATGAAGTCCGTATAAAGGATATTGATGTAAAAAATGAAGAAAGTTGTTGCCGTGGTACGTAAAGCAAGGAGAAAGTGAGGTAATTGTATCCGCCTGCGCCTGTCCTGCGCCAGTGCGACTCGCAAAATAGTACGCGGCCTCTTCGGTGCAATGGCCGAACTACAACATCCGGTTGGAAAATAAGGCATATCCCTGTTATCACTATCGGTGATAATTGACCGCTTCTCGGCCAGCCGAGTTGGGCTGAGTCACTTGCGTTTCACGAGATGGCAATAACACGGCCTTTACAATGCGCGCTTTTCACCACTGGGTCGTACCACTGGTCGTCCTACACCGGGCTGGCTCATTCTCGCCAAGACACAGCACGACCAAAGATACCTGGTGGACTTCATCCAGAAGTTCATGGAAAAGTTCATCAGCGGAATCCCGGACAGAGGGCTCCCTAACGCAGCGCCTCCTTTAGCATTGATAAAGTGTTCATTCATTCACCACTGCAGGGTCAGTGGCTTATGCTGTCTCAAGGTTAAAAAAAAAAAAAAAGAAGAAGAAGAAGAAGAAGAAGAAAAACGCGTTGGCACCGATCTAGGACGACTCATTCTGTTTCTTAGACGATGGCAGCACGTTCAGAATAGCACATTTGGTTGGAAAAGTACCTTTCTCGCGCTTGCACAGAATAGTTTTGCAACTGGTTCACTCGCTACCGGGAGAAGCGGAAACGCCGAAGTCATGCCTTGAATGACAGTGCTTATTATCTGCTCAGGGCAAAGGGTTTTTGGGCAGTAGCCCTACCACCTCCCGAAAGGAGATATTTTCCCGATTCCTCGGATCTACACACTTTAGGTAAAGAGCGGGAGTCACCGTTAAGGTGGGAACGACGCGATCACTACGCGGTTGACCGCACCGCGATGTCGGCACGTCCGCGGCTCTCGAGCGGAGCGCCTCCGAATCGATACCCTTTCGGGCATGAAGGCGAGCAACGTGCGTGAAACGGCATTTTCGGCGCACGGCTGGCGTCACCCACCTCGGGCATAAGGTTACCACGAGCTTCTCCTCTGAATCATGCCGCTATTGTTTAGTCGATGCTCATTGCGGTTTCCGCAATTTGTACATGTGTGCGTATTTGTTTCAATTTTACTCTGCGTACGATTTGGGAAAAAAGAAATTGGCGCATTTAGAATACACTGTGCAACGTTGATGCCACGCAAAAGGATGGTTACCAATATAAAATCTGTTGATCTCATTTTTTTTTTCTTGCAGCTACTCATCTACCTTGTGGTCAATGAAAATTGGCTCAATTTTATTTTCTTCCCTGCTCACACGTGGAATTACCCTAAAAATCTGCATGGGTGCCGTCGAGCTTACTCGTATTTTCATATTATCCTACTCGGAGAAAAAATTAATAAATATTCGTGTGACTTCGAGATTACGTTAGAATGTTACGTAAAGACGTTGGTGTTATCTCTGCCTGCATTTAACGAACCAATCTTGTGACATTTTTTTTTTGCTACGTCAATAAATCAAACCGCAGCTGCCTACGTTTTGTGGTAAGCAATCTTTTGTTCAAGGTACTTTGCCACTGTAACGAAGTGAACGCGATCCCCAAAACAGGTGCGATGGCTATAGTGCACAACGCAACTGTTATCCTCTTATATCTTCTGCCATCATTTTTGTGCATTGTTCTAGAAAAACTAAAAGAGATCCATTCGTTTACAGTTGGCATCAAGTATGCAGATTCTGTATCTAAATATATAGATAAAATATATAAAAAGTAATAAACGAGAATGGCGTAAATGTACAAGCTTGCGCGTTCAACTCTTGCAGATTTCCTACAAAAAGCCTGATGGAGTTTTGATCCCACCATGCAATGAGGCCACCATCCTATATATTGCTACACGCGTGTGGTATTTGGTTGTTATATATATATATATATATATATATATATATATATATATATAAACCTAAGATAACCGCGAAGTTGTGCTTCTGATTTTGATGTTTTATATATATATATATATATATATATATATATATTAAAAGAACGCCGGTGTGGTGATTCTTTAGTACAGTTTCCCATGAGCCCCACAACAGTGAAATATATCACCGGTTTGGCTCTGCCATTATAAGGTGAGGATGACCACTTGCAGAGCAGTTTTTTTCTGCAGAGAAAAGAACTCCTCTCGGAAAGGTAATCACCTAATGAGCACTTTACTTTCGCTGAGGGAAGCTGAATTTGCATACCAAAAATATGCACATATATATTTCTAAACGAAAGTTTTCACGAAAAGCCTGTGGTCTTCCTGTATTGTCGTTGTCGAATTCTACGGTCGTCGTCTTTTTGTGTTGATTTAGATATGCACACTGAGACGACACCGTGGACTCGTTTCACTTTGTACATATTCATTGAGAACAGGCTTTTGATAAAGTTATCGGATTCGTAAGATGAACATATTTAGCCGAGGTTCAGTCTTATTATAGCGAAAGTCCGCAATGCCATAAGAATAAGAGATACATCCCCGGAACATGATTTCTGTGGTCAAACGAAGTACACGCAGTGTTTTGCAACCTGCACATTTCTTTTTTTATATTTTATCAGGAAACCTGTACTATAAAACTGCGTCGCAAGTTTTGGTAGCTTCGAATCTTGTGATTCGTACTTGAACGCAATTAAAAAGGAACATTTATAATTTTTTTCGATCCAATTCACGCATTGACAACAAAATAAGAATGCTTCTGTGACGTGACGCGGACGACGTGACGCAGAGAAACAAACAGTTTAGGCACAAAGATCTCGCAAAGAGGGATTAATTGTTCTATGAAGACGAATAAGATGATGATCATGATCCTGATGATGATGACGACGACGACGAGACAGGAACGACTAATATCAAAAGAAGAAGCAATCCGCAAAACAAGGAGTATATATCGTACCGCAAAGAAGCAAATACAATGTCAACATGCAGTTCGCAGCCTGCATAGCGGGCTCCAGCTTCCAGTCCTACTACTCCGCCAGTGGTCAAAGCCATGCTGAGCCGCCTGCAAATCCCACGGCGACGGAGACTCCTGCAGTATGAGTATGGCCCCATCCTTTACCTGTTTGTGTATCAGTGCAGTCATATTTCGCTGTTTCTGTTGGGCCAATTGAAGCGCGGTTCCTAAAAGCAAACGCGTATGATCCACCAACACGTTGTTTTATATTTCTCGGAACTAGCTGTGGCTGCACTGCTAGATGAAATAGTGAAGCTGACAGTCAGCAAAAAGTAAAGAACGAAAGAAAAAAAAAAAGAAAATATCTGCCAAAGGGATCCAGCGGCGTGGGAACAGGACAGATTCCAACTGCGGGCCTTGCCAGCGATGGAGGTCTCCTCTTACGCGATGCACGTCCCATGTTCCGCCATAGCTTCCCTAGGAAATCCATATTTTTCGCTCGTCGTTGCCCGACAGCCAAGTACATTGAAGAGAGAAGCCTCCTGCTTTGGCATTCAAGACACGTAAAGGAACACACACGGCTCGCCCCTAATCCACCCGTCGAGCCACCGAATCGAGCACGTTGCCGCCGAAGGTGCTGAACTGCAGGAGCGTTTCCTCGCCAACAGATAAAGCGGTGCAGACGTGATTGCATCAGTAATCTTTGCTTGATGTCACCTCTCCCCACGGCAATAGATAAAAGGGATGAAAAACCGATTGTTAGAAGCACGCCATCCTGGCGATGCTCTAGATTCCATTTTTTCACTCTTTTTTTTTTGCTCAGCTACATAGAACTTTTGAGTCCACACCCACGCCTGCGCTATGAATGTTTTCAGGCATATTCTTCCCAGAGGGTCTACGTGCATTGCGTGTGAAAAGCGTACCACGTTGTGGCTTGTCACTAGCTGCCTAAGCCTGTACGACGGTAAATGCATTCGCTTTTCTATGTTCTATGTGGGTCCCTTGCTTTTACGTGTGTGACGGTCGATGTGCAGGAGGTAATTGCTCCTTAGCAACAGACACAATTGAAGACAATGGCGCGCGTCACCTATTACAAATTTCATCTACCATCGTTGAAGCGCAGATGTGATAGTTAGCAACCTCTGTCGATGCGACCACCTGAAATCATCGACCACCCAAATGCGCAGGTTCGCACATTTTATCGCAGTATACGATGCACGTACCTAGGTTACCATCGACACATGCATATGGACAGTGCAAGTGCAGATGGAGCCATGAACTATGGGTACGCCACAGTGGAGGGCTCCGGATTAACTTAAACCACCTGGGGCTCTTAAAGGGGCCCCGAAATACTTTTTATCGAAATTGCGAAATGCATTTGAAGTGAAAATAGGCTATTTCAGAAATACTTTGCCTCAAGAAGTACTTCAATGCGTTCAGCTGAAGCGGATTGATTGATTATTGTGGTTTATTGGCGCAAGGGCCAGATGTGGCCAAAGAGCGCCAAGACGATGCTAATGGCTTGTTAGTGGTAGATGAATAGGGAATTATATGATCATTAGATGTGGCATGGCTGTAAAGAGGCCTAAAATCAGTCGCTGTAAAGTGCGTAAAATCTATAAGTAATAAAATTATGGCAATGACTGATTATGTGTACTATGGACATGAACAATGCATTGCGAAGGAATGATAAGACTTACAAAATATTAAAGATACAAGAATTGACCAGAAGCACAAGTGCCTAAACAGAGCCCTTGAAACACAAGGGCCTGGAGGCATGTGCTATAAAAACTATCACGGCAACACCCTCTGGAGAGAGGATGCGCTATGAACTTATTGGGCTAATAACATGTAGCACAACATCCTTCAAGAATGCAAGGACTGCGTTGGTGTTAAAAAGTGGTTCTTTGCCAAGAAACATAGCGGGATGCAGAGGGACACAATAACGATATGCGAGAGGAAAATGTTTCTTTCTTTCTCTTTCGGCTTCCCGACACTCCAGGAGGACGTGGAGGACGGTGAGCCTGTTGCCACATCTACCGCATGTTGGAGGATCATTTCCATTCAATAGAAAATTGTGAGTACCATATGTGTGTCCTATTCTGAGACGACAGAATAGGACATCAGTTCGTCTTGTTTTAGTTGTACAGGGCCAGAACCCTAACTGTGGCTTAATCAAGTGGAGCTTATTATTTGTTTCAGCGTCCCACAGGCGCTGCCAGTGGCCTCGCAATTTCCTTCGCAAAAAAGGCTTCAGATCTGTGGAGGGAATAGCAGCGGCAGGATTATTAGCTTGCGATGTAGTTGATGTGGCCAACTGGTCTGCTAGCACATTGCCCTCAATGCCTCTGTGGCCAGGCACCCAGCATATTATTACACGTCTATGAGATTGGTAAATGTTACACAAGAGTGAGTAGAGCTCAATAAAAACAGGATTTTTATGCTTTTGTAAAGATGTTAGCGCTTTTACAAGACTCAACGAGTCTGTGAATATTATTGCCTTTTGTAATTTCAATTTCTCTATATATTTCACCGCAGACAGTACTGCGTAGGCTTCTGCGGTGAAGATGCTTGTTAGGGGGTTCAATACGTCAGATTTAGAAAAGGAGGGGCCAACAGCGGCGTAAGATACGCCAGCATGGGACTTGGATGCGTCGGTATAGAATTCCGAGCACGAGTACTTCGATTGAAGTTCGCGGAAATGCATTGCAATTTCGAGCTCGGGAGCGTGCTTTGTGACCTCTACAAAGGATAGATCACATTCTATCACCTGCCACTCCCAGGGCGGTGAAAGCTTAGCTGGAGGCATTAGGCGATGTTCTAGAAGTGGGATATCCATCTCTTCGCTAAGTTCTCTTACACGCAATGAGAAAGGCCGCCTCATAGAGGGTCGATTATAGAAAAGCGTTGCACACTTCAAATCATTAAGGGTTGTAGAACAAGGATGTTCACGATCGGAGTGTACTTTGAGAAAATAGGTGAAGCTGATGTATGTTCTCTGTAAATGGAGTGACCACTCATTGGATTCTGCATATAAACTTTCGACGGGGCTTGTTCTGAATGCGCCAGTGGCCAGGCGGATACCTAGATGGTGGACAGGGTCTAGCATTTTTAGTGCGCTCGGGGCGGCAGAGTGATATACTACGGCACCATAGTCCAATCGTGACCGAATGAGGCTCTTGTGAAGGTTCATTAAACACTTCCTGTCGGTGCCCCAGGATGTGTGAGATAAAATTTTCAGTAAGTTCATTGTTTTTAGGCATTTCGCCTTTAGATGTTTTATGTGGTTAATGAAAGTAAGCTTAGAGTCAAGTATGATGCCTAAAAATTTGTGTTCTTTGTTCATAGGTATTTGTTGTCCATACATTTCGATAGTTGGATCTGCAACAAGACCTTTCTTCCTGGTGAAAAGAACACAAGAACTTTTGTGGGGGTTTACTTTGAACCCGTTTTCCTCTGCCCACTTAGACACTTTGTTGAGCCCCTGCTGTACCTGCCTCTCGCACACTGTGAGGTTACAGGACTTGAAGCCTATCTGTACGTCGTCCACGTAGATGGAATAAAATATAGCTGGTGGTAAAGAAGCACGAAGCGTGTTCATTTTAACGATAAAGAGTGTGCAACTGAGCACGCCTCCTTGGGGTACACCAGTTTCCTGCACAAAAGGTCGTGATAAAACATTGCCAACTCGAACACGGAATGTGCGATTCAGCAGATAACTCTCAATCACATTTAACATATTACCACGTATACCAAAGTGGGAGAGGTCTCTCAGTATGCCAAACCGCCATGTGGTGTCGTAGGCCTTTTCTATGTCTAAAAATACAGACAAGAAGAACTGTTTGTGAACAAAAGCTTCGCGTATCTGCGCCTCAATACGTATCAAGTGGTCAGTGGTGGATCGACGCTCGCGAAAACCACACTGGTATGGATCAAGCAGTCTGTTTGATTCTAGGAAATGTAATAGGCGACGGTTTATCATTTTTTCGAAGACTTTGCAGAGACAGCTTGTTAGCGCTATGGGCCGATAACTCGATACAGAGGATGGATCCTTCCCCTGCTTCAGGATAGGGATCACTATGGCCTCTTTCCAGGCAGAGGGGATCTCGCCGGAGGTCCATATAGAGTTATACAGACAGACAAGGGTTTTCTTCGTTTCAGAGGGTAGGTTCTTCAACATTTCATATAATATGCGGTCAGAGCCTGGGGCAGATTGGTTACAACAGGCGAGTGATGCATGAAGCTCTGCCAAAGAGAAAGGTAAGTTATATGGCTCGTTCCCGGTGCTCTTTCGGTCTAGTTTTTGTTTTTCTATTGCTGCTTTGTATTTTGTGAATTCTGGAGAATAGTGCGATGAACTCGACACATGTTCAAAATGTGCACCCAGGTGGTTTGCTTGGTCTTCCAAGCTGTCGCCCTGTGTATTTACCAAAGGGAGTGAATATGTTTGTCGTCCTCTCACCTTGTTAACCCTGTTCCATACTTTGGCCTCATCTGTATACGAGTGTATACCTGATAAAAACTTCTGCCAACTCTCTCTTCTGGCCTGTCGGCGCGTTCTCCTTCCTTGTGACTTCATCTTCTTAAAGTTGATAAGATTCTCCGCAGTAGGTGAATCACGTAGCAACCCCCACGCTTTGTTCTGTTTCCTACGAGCGTTTCTGCATTCGTCGTTCCACCATGGGACACGGCGTTTGCATGCCACACCACTTATTTCGGATATGCATTTAGAAGCGGCATCAATTATGAAGGCAGTGAAATACTCTACAGCAGCATCAATTCCTAACGAAGACATGTCAGCCCAGGAGATATTGCTAGTAAGAGTTCGAAATTTCTCCCAATCTGCTGTATCAACCTTCCATCGAGGGGCTTGTGGTGGAGACTTATTTTCTGTGGTTGTCCTCAGTAGTATGGGGAAGTGATCGCTCCCGTAAGGATTTTTGGTAACTTCCCATTCAAGTTCAGGAAATAGACACGGGGAAGCTATGCTAAGGTCAATAGAAGAAAAGGTTCTGTTTGCAATACAGTAAAATGTAGGTTCCTTCTTATTCAGGAGGCACGCACCAGACGAGAAAAGAAATTCTTCAACAAGACGACCTCGCGCATCGATACGAGAGTCGCCCCACAGACTGCTGTGCGCATTGAAATCGCCAAGAACAAGATAAGGTTCTGGCAATTCGTCTATAAAGGACTGAAATTCATGTTTGTGTAAGTGGTAATGTGGGGGTATGTAAAGCGAGCAAATGGTGATAAGTTTGTTTAGAAGAACAAGTCGAACTGCCACTGCTTCAAGGGGCGTTTGTAGCTGCAAACGTTGGCATGCTATGCTTTTGTGTATTATGATGGCAACACCGCCTGATGATGCGAGAGCATCATCGCGATCTTTACGAAACGTAACATACTGTCGGAGAAAGTTTGTATGTTTTGATTTTAAGTGTGTTTCCTGTACACACAGCACTTTTGGATTGTGTTGGTAAAGGAGTTCTTGGACATCGTCGAGGTTCCTAAGAAGGCCTCTGACGTTCCACTGCATAATTTGCGTGTCCATAGTGAAGGTAAGTTGGTGCTGTGTGTACGAAGAAGAACGTGTTTTAGCCTACAGAGCCGTTTGCGGCCCTGTAATTTTGGTTCTGTCTTTTCTAGAGCGGTCCAAAGAATTTGGCCGCTCTTTAGGTGCTGACTGCACCACCTTGCTTGGAGTAGTGTCCATAGCCTCTTCCGAAGCGCTGGACACTCGCTCTAACGAGCGATGTGTACGTCGTGTAGCCTTCGCCTCGAGGGACGAAGGCTGTGGCCTCACCAGCCCGGAGGCCGATGGGTCCTCCTTAGCCTCTGAGCTGCGATGGCTGCTGCCAGCGCTAGTGGAGGCCTCTGGTGTGGCCGATTTCGAGAAGGGCAGGGCAGCCTTAGCTGCTCCCACCATGGGGGCGGGTGGCAGTCGCTTCAGTACGCTGCGCGTACCTTGGGCGACCGCCGGGGTCCGTCGTGATGCTGCCCCCTGTTGCACCACTTCGGCAAAAGAAGTTTTCATGGAAAATGAAGGCGAAAGACGCTGTCGTGCTTCCCGGAAAGTGATATTCTCTTTGACTTTGATCGTAATTATCTCTTTTTCTTTCTTCCAGGCTGCGCAAGATCTGGAATATGCAGGGTGGCTGCCATCGCAGTTTGCGCAATGGGCCTCAGCAGTACATTGATCAGCAGAGTGATCTTTTGCAGCGCATTTCGCACAAGTTTGTTGTCCTCGGCAGCGTTGAGAGGCATGGCCAAACCTCTGACACTTGTAGCAACGTCGTGGATTTGGAATGTAAGGTCTTACACGCAGTTTAAGGTAGCCTGTTTCTATTGCATCTGGGAGTGTGCTAGAGCCAAAAGTAAGTACTATGTGTTTGGTTGGTAGTTCTTTGTTGTCGCGCCTGATTTTTATGCGTTGTACATTTATAACGTTCTCTTCTTTCCATCCATTCAGGAGTTCTTCGTCAGTCAAATCCATGAGGTCGCTGTCTGAAACCACACCCTTGACGGTGTTCATTGTTCGGTGTGCACTGACAGATATGGTTTTTTCGCCAAATGCCACCAGGTTTGTGAGTTTCTCGTACTGCATTTTGTCTTTTACCTCAATCAGAAGGTCACCACTTGCCATCTTGGTGGCTTTGTAGCCACTTCCAATGACCTCCGTGAGACATTTTGACACTAAGAAGGGTGAAATGTTTGTCGCTTTTTTGTCGGCGTTTTCACAGTGAATCACGTGGAAACGTGGAAAAATTTCGGTGGCCTTTGTGAAGAAGTTGAATGATTCATCGGTGCGCCCTCTTTTTATGAGAGGGCGATCAGGGAGTTTGGGGTATAAGGAAGCCATACAAATTAGTGACTTCGGCAGCGGTGCCAGCCGCCCACCACGGAGCCCAACAAGGGGACGCGACAGGGTTGTTATGTACAAGACCTGCCAACGCCAGCTGTACACAACCACTATAACCAAATATGATATAACCAAGGTTGGCTATCTCACACAAGGTTAACCCTAGCTGCCTGGAAAATCGAGAATATAAGAAGTAAGAAGGAGACAGGAAAGATTGAAAGTGAGCGAAAAAGACGAAGATTGAAGAGGAGGATAGGAAAAGGCAACTGCCGATTTCCCCCGGGTGGGTCAGTCCGGGGGTGCCGTCTATGTGAAGCCGAGGCCAAAGGGGTGTGTTGCCTCTGACGGGGGGCCATAAAGGTCCGAACACCCGGCATCGGCTCAACCCCCAGGATCCCCCTTTCCCCAGACACGGCTCAGCCGCGCACGGCTACACGCGGGAGGGTCCAACCCTCATGTGCTCGGGTCCGTGGTGGCGCAACTCACCAAACGCCTGCTTGTGCAGACGCCCCTGCGGGGGCAGCTGAAGCGGAGTTATTGGCAATCAAACATGGCCTCCCTTGTGCTCCCGTTCTTTTTTCAATGCCTTGCACTGCGGAAGCTACGGCAGAGTGGGGCATGCCCACATAGCTCCGCCTTCTAAATGTCACCGTGGCTCGCAGTTCAAATTTCACCCACGACTTCCAATTTTGGTGCCTACGACGCCCTAAACGTAAACCAAACGCGGTTGTCCTCAGCGAGCCGCAGTGCGCTTAGCCAGTGGACTCGTGGCGGCACCCCGCGGCGGCCGCGGTATCTACTCTACGTAGCCGACCGCAGCAAGCAATAGCAGCCGTCTAAGGGAATGTGCTTTATGACGAAATAAAGCACACAGAAAAGAGTGAGCAACATGGCTTCTGTTGAAACAAGAGCGTTTGGGAAAAAGGTAACTTCGCGCTCTGCTTGCGAGCCCCACGCGTCGCGCACGAGTGCATAATTTGGCTGAGATGTTCACAGCAGCGTATGCCATCCGCTGAATGTGTTTTTTCGCCAAGCCCGAAGGGTGGTTAGGGCCCCTTTAAACGTGCACCCAAATCACGGCACACGAGCGTTTTTGCATTCCGCTCCCATCTGAATGCGACCACCTCAGCTGGGAATCGAACCCAAGACCTCGTGTTCCAGATATCAACTCCGTATCACCAAAGCCACTGCACTGGCATGCAATGCGGATCACGGTAGCTAAGATCACAGTGCGATACGTTCAAGTATTCTATTTCCTGCGCTACGTTAAGCACTCTGAAAAAGATATCTTTTCACCCGTCTAGCTGTTATAAAGCGCTGAATTTGAGAAAGTTCTGTTAAATTATATCATTAAACTCTGTGCTGCTAAATAATATAATCTCATCGCGGATATTTGTGAATGTGAATTAGCCCTTAAAATTGCACCCGGAAGCATACAATTGGGCGCGCATCACTATCACTTTTACAGCGAAGCTGTTAAGGTATCAGTCTCCGATGGTCGTGCACGCGTGTAGAAAAAAACTCTCATTGGCCGTATGCTGTATGTGCGAGTGAAAGCGCGCGAGGGTCGCGCGCTTTCACGAGGAGCGAACGCACGGAGGTGAGAAAACGCGACTTCTTACGTCGCGTGAAAGGCCGGGGGGAGGGACGGGAGGGAGGGAGGGGAGGCGACGTTTAGCTGCGGCACCAAATGCGTATCTTGCGACCGGGCGCAAGGGCAATGGCGACTTAATCTCCCACGCGAAAGGAGGAAAGCGGGAAGGCAGCGCGGGAGGGAGGGAGATCGGATTTTGCTCTGCGAGCAATTAACTGTGTACTTGTACTTTGCACGGCGACGGGCGGTCGTGCGCACCGCATCTTGACAGTGATCTGCAACACAGCTCCTACATTGTATGCGCTGTGCAGTTTCCGTTGAAGCGATATACCGCATGAACCTTCGCTCACTGCTGCTGGCGCGCTTGCTCACGCCAGTGTTTTGACAGCGCACGTCAGCAACGTGCAGAACTGTTGTCGACGGCGGCGGCGTTGGTGACGTGTTTATGAAGAACGTGCGAACCTTTGCCGTATACCCTATGGCGGTGCACCGTAGAGACCATAAGACCATGATCCCCGTGGTCACTAAATAAATAAAAACCACCGGATCATATATATTTCTCATTCTTTAATAGTTCAAATAACCAATTACACCATCACATCTTAATAGTCATAATTGAAAATACATAATTCCCACCATAGTAAAGCTTCATTGGTGTTCCCCATCTTCGCCCCAGTGGAAGGGCTGACAGTTTATTTTTCTAGAGTTCGGCACCTAATTAACCAGGTTTTATGTGTTTGAAGTGCGCACATTGGTAGACCATATGAAAATTATGTCTGATCTCCTGATTACTCATGTCAACATCCGGATGCTCCGGAAGAACTTTCACCTCGTGAGGGTTGTTTGATGTGCACCGAAAGTTCCGCACACCAATGTTCTTGAACTCCCCCCCCCCAGTAGAAATCCGATTGGCGCAGCCGCGAATTCAAACCGCGATTTCGGGCTGAACACCAAAACGCCATAGCCGCTGAGGTACTGCGGTGGATTTTAATTTAAACTGTAAGTTCACAACGTGAACAATCGTTGAGTAGGAAGCACGCAGGAATCTTACGTATAAGCCGAGACTTGAGCCTCAGCTACACTGCAGTGAAGCTTTCGGCAGCATAAGAGAAATAAGAAATAGTCCGTATGTATTATTTTCTTCAGCGGAGGGATTCTCATGATGGCACTTGGCTTTAGTCCAACACAGCTCTCTTCCTATGCACAAAAGTCAATGTGATTATTCGCCTGCGCAGCCTGCCAGCTAGTCTAATTGGTATCGCTAATTTTCATCGCAGCCAGGATGGCCTCTCCTACGCTTCACTACAGCAGGCGTGTTCAGATGTGTGTTTGCCAGAACCATGTGCGGCACATTTTCAACGGGAATGCGTCCTGCCTCTCGTTATGGTGCCGTTGTCTCTCTCTGACTCTTTTGTTCATATACCTATTGCTTTCTTGCACGCAAGAGCTTTCCTATGAGGAAATTGCAGTGCGGCGGAGCGAATTTTTTACCGTGGCTCTCCTCATTCTCGGCTTTGTGCTTTGCACCATCCACCGTTTTGTTCCAACATAATCGATTTTTCTTTCTTAAATCTTGTCTAAAAGTAAGGAGGTGTATCTACTCGTAATTATAATCAAAAGTTCAATTGGTAAGAAATTGTGACGCCAACCATACTTGCGCAGACAGGGGCATTCGGACCGGTTCGTCGACCTACCGCTCCTTCGCAAAAGCTTGGTGATAAGTGTAATAATAAGAATAAAGAGTCTGACGAAAACATTTGACGAAGCGTCTGCCAACACGGTGATGTAAATTGTTGCGATGCTGTCGTGTGTGCGATTCATCGATGTACTTTGATTAATTTGCACTACAATCAAGGCATGTCTAGAAGAAATTTAGTGACACTGTTGAAAATAGGAGTCTGCCTAGTTTGGAATTAGCGTCCCTCTCCCCCCCTCCCGCCCCAATTCCTATCCGAGTCTGCGGAGCGGAAAGCCTTGCCCTAATTTCCCAGCAATGGTGTTGTCCGGGTTGTCCGGTAGCTCAGTGCTCAGTGCTCTCGACTCCCAAATGCAAATTTCTTCGCTAACACGGGCTCAAATCCCGGTGGAGACGGTTGTGAAAATGGCTTCTTCGTCTTCTTCACACTGTGGCAATGACAAAGATGGGGATGACACGGCGGCCCAACGACCACAATAACAGTCGTTGTGTTTCGTCGATGACGACAATGCTCGTCGTTAGCGGGACGGAATGGACGGAAGGACAAAGCAAACTGAATTTCGAACACTTAACTGCGGTCACTGTAGTTAGACTACACTTTCCATAAAGCGCCTGCACGCTTATTGCTGTCTACGCATTCCCTGCAAACATTACACACTCAAGGCACGGATTTCCCCCAGACGTGTTTTCCTGCCTTTCATAGTGGCGTTAAGGTGTGATGCTGAGCTCGAGGTCGCGAGCGTGGTCTCGGCCTGGAAGAAAAAAAAAGTAGAAATACCTTATTTGCAGAGAATGGGGTCCTTGTTACGGGTGAAGTGTACCAAATGTTTGAAGTGTTGCAAATGTGCATATGCCAAGTTAGCAGTGTGAGGATGAAGTAAACTACCTGGTGCTAAACATTTCTTAAGTAAGTGCTTGATAGCATTAAACGCGGGCAACGTTCGAAAAAGTTGAGTCATATGCAAGTAATGTTTTTGAAGTGTCAGGTTTAACTACAGGGAACTGAAATTCATAGTGCAAGTGCTCGAAGGACACAGCTTCGCTGGAAATGGGGTTGTGATTCTACAAAGTCACACAAATTGCTGTCTTTGTTTTACACTCTTCCTCATTTACTTGCTTGTTGTGTATAAATTTACCCGCTCATATATCATTCTTTGTGAGTAATTATTTCTAGACACTTAAATGGCGAATTCCGCGGCATTTCTATACTCCAAAGCTTTCTTCGTGAAACGTAATGCCTATGGTTTTGATATCGATCAGCCGCGCGACTGGAAAGTTGAAGTCCTCGTTCACATACGCAAACCTTCGGTGGGGGATATAGATTTTTTTTCTCTCGCAATGCAGTTCCTAAGAATCTGTGCATTCCTTCCAACACCTTACTTGCCGAAACTAAGGCGCTCATTAATTCCAAAGTTTCCGCTTCGGAATTTCACCACTTTCGCATGAAGCCGTTAAAAACTTTGCAATCTCCCCAGTACCGCTGCGAGCCATGGCGCCGAACGCGTGAAACACTTTTACGCTTCGACGACCAAGCGTGGTGCGCCTTTCACGTTCTGGTCGCGCGCCGCGTGGAAAATTAAGGACACTCCCAGCCGGTTTCCTGCGACCCCCTCGATTCATTTTATGCGGGAGTAGAAGTAACCAGACAAAAGGAACCGCTTCTTCCCGGTGACACTGTGGGTTTAACCATTTATCTTCCGTTCTTATTCTCGTCCAGATCTTCGTCGTATAGCAGTCCCTGAGATGTTAACGCCGCTTACACGCCTGACTCTCTGACACTCTTGTTCTCTCTGCTTGGCGCACGAGTATAATGTACCGTCGGCCGAACTTGACAGGGAACACTGCACGGGGATGGCTAAATAGAACATAAAAAAAGGCAGAGAGGTGAACCAAGCTCGTGCCCATGACGATGATAATAACCCTATTTCTCGTCATTATCGCGTTTTATTGCTCAAAGAAGCGACCCTAAAAAAATGGCACGAAAACAAACACAACTATTAATCTTCCCTGGGTGTGCGATATGTATGAGTTGTCCTGCGTACATCGTCGTCCTTTTGCCGCCATCGCCTTTCAATATTGTTGCGCCGTCATCGGCTTTCTCCGGGGTGTTGTTGGCGGCGGCGTGTAGCCTAAAGCTGCAGGCGGGCTTACCCTGGCGATCGAGGCAGGCAATCGCTCCAGTCCGCCTAACTATATACCACTGTTTCTGAGTGGCACACATGACTTTCTTGTCAGTGGTCCACTCTGTTCTTTTCTTTTCTCTTTCTTTCTCTCCAGGATGTGCATGCAAGCCTCTGCTAGACCCGGCGCACCACGCCTCCTGCACGTGACTCTGATAATTTGGCCATGTCATTCTCGCTCGTACTGCTCCGTCTCTCCGACACTCATTAGGCCGGTAAGTGGTTCAACAGAAAGTGCCTAGAGAAGGGCACGCGATTTGCGCTGGAACTATACCTAATTCACTCTTCGCAGTAAAACGCCTCGCACCTACAGGCTACGGATAAAAAAATGAAGCAAAAAAATCTAACGAGAACGTCCCCCGAATGTCACATCACAAAATGCACGCACGCATACGCACACGCACACGCACACGCACGCACGCACACACACACACGCACACACGCACGCACAAACATGGGCAAACACAAGCTGCAACGCTACCGATCCTCCTGTCCCTGACAGGGGGCACTGAAAGTCTGCTCTTCCACAAAAGCAATTCAATCAGCGTTTGGCCACGATTATGAGGACGTTGTGTACGATGGTCAGACGAATAGAGCGAGAGCAGCAGTATAGGGCAAGATGGAAGCGCCGTTCGTATACGACGCCTCTCGGGAAAACACTCATGACGTGAATTTGCCACAACTGACGGTCGTCTGGGGATGCATAAATGCAAGTAAAACCCAACCTCTGGCATTCATCTGGCACGCTTTTACGGAATCCCCTTTACTGCTAGTACTTCTCGATCACATTCTTACGGTTGTCTATCCCTCATCGTCATTACATTGCAGTCGGCCGCATTTATGGTTCCAGTTTGTTCTTCATCGCCGATCATATTATTTTTATTGTTTTTTTTTTAAATCGGGGTGGGGTGTTCTTACTTCTCTGACTTGTTGTTGAGGCCAAACGTTGTCTACTCTTCACACAGCGGCATAATTCGGCAAGCTTAGTGGCTACCACTGTTTTGTGAACTTATATGTGTATATGTGGGTAGTTTCTACGCCTACCGCGACACTACTATTCTGAACTAATTGTAACCGACCAGTTTATCGTAGATTAGACAAAGGCGTTTCTGATTTGACGCCCATGCTTCCAATTACTAGTTGCACATGAAGTGCAAGCGAGAGGAGGGGGAGACAGTAATTTTATCCCAACAATTTCGCAGGTCCGAAGGTTACTACTGCGAAGCCACAAACAAATTCTGGTCCCGGACCTGCCTCAGAGGTTTGTCAACTTAACACGTTCAACGACTCAGAAAGCTAGTGGATGTACCTATGAACGATCGTAACATCCCTTCAGCTCCCACCAAACACCTAGAGTATCCCGTCAGGCCATTAGTCAGGTTAACGTCTCCAACCCGTTGATCTTGGCATGCTAACGTCTTCAGCTTCTAATTAAATTTGACACCTCTCTCTCAGAAACCCAAGGCTACGTGAACCGCATAGTCGTATGCTAAACACACCTGCTAACGTCCAACATCCTGAGAAATCTGCGTCTCTGTTGGCCACATCATCATGTACTACCACGTTGTATGTCATTCGTTTCTCGCGACATCGGCAGTTGCGCTGAGAGTTCTGGCATTGCTGCCTTTTTTTCTTCACGCTTGACGACCAACAGAGCTCATGTTGCGGGCCGCGATTGTATTCAATCAGGCCCTATTGACGATCAGGTTCCTCAATAGCTGTATGGCCGGCGTTGCGAAAAGGGAGCCCACTTTTTCCTGTTACAAGGACGCTTGCTGACAGCATCGGACGCAATAGCAGTAGCAGAAGTCGTGCGGCTGTTTCAATATGCTCATATTCGGTTGGAGAATCATCCCAGACGCTGTTCCTTCCCGCTGCTTCTTTACTGCTAGCCTTCTATTGCACTATGTCATAACACTTAACATTTGTGTGCTGGCAGAAAGTGGCAGGTTGCATGAATTCTTTGTGCAATGATGAAACAAAGGCTTGCACGAACGTAACTTTCTTCCACCGTAGGGGGTGAAGGATTTGTCGTACAACCAGCGCCCTGGTTGATTTTAGCTCACATGCGTTGTGTTCTAAGCAAAACCACGAATGCGAAAAATTGTCGAAGCAAGCTTTTCACTGAAATGGCGTGAGGGCTGCTAAGCCGTTACCACCTTCTTGGTAGTCTGCTTGAGAGGGGTGAGACAAACTTTGAATTTTCCTAATCTCTGGTCTCATTCATACAAGAACTTTCACAGAAAGTAAAACCAAAAAAATATAAACATATCTCTTTTATTAATTTTTTAAACTTTAAAGACTCTGCAGTTTCTCTTATGGAATGGAGTGGCTTTCTATTTTTGCCCTTCCGATGAATTTGCTTTATGTGCTTCTCTTTCTGGTACTTTCGAAGGTTAGTATTCAGTGAACCCGGCTGCGCCTGCTACAACTAGTGCTAAAGAACGCTTCTTGACTGCAGGTAGGATTAATCGGATTCTGGGATGTTTGCGCATCTTTTCGGAGTAGCATTTATTTAGGACCGCGAAACCGAAGGGGTATCTGGAGGTGTTGGTTTGATTCATCATTGAGTTTATCTGAAGTGCAATCCGTTTTAGTCTAAGATACGCTAACGCTGGAGTGGAAATGAGGTCCGAATTTCATCAAACCCTGTCTATGCATTCGATTCTTAACATATTTCGTATTAACAACCTTGATATTTTGATCTGTAAATATGCCGAGCTACGTTAAATGTATGCCTCACCTTGACTATTAGATGAGAGAATCGATCTCGCGAACATAAATGTCTAGCTGCCTTCGACACTCAGAGTGTTTGTTTGGTGAAATCTCAGAACCGCGTAGAAACTTATACACTGCCTTTCCGAGAGGGAATTCATTGCCTCGTGGGTTATGTCCTTCTATGCTTGCCGGGCCACCAAGAGAGAAGTTTGAAAATAGTGCAGAATTCAGCTGAAAATGATGAAAAAATTGTGCACAAACCACTGACGATGATTGCCAGTGTATAGGCGCGAATAGCCCGAACGAACTAACTAACGAGAGAGAACGAGAAGGCGAGGAGATAGAGAGAGAGCAAGTGAAAGAGCGAACTAGAGAGAGAGAGAGAGAGAGCGAGCGAACGAGCGGAGGTTTTTCTTGCCGAGTCCGACCATCTACCACCAATCTCGAAAGCGGCAGAAAGAGCCAAAGAAAGGTATTCGCTTAAAAATTAGAAAAGCGGCGGAACCCATCTCACGATGACTCTCGACAGTAATGCGTTACCATTGAATCAAAAGAGCGACACAACGTATTGTCACCGTCGGAACGAGGTATGTATGAGGCGTGGGACCGCAGTGGGACTCCTCTGTCGCATTTTCCTTAGAGCACTCGGCGCCCTAAGGTGCTGCGAAGCCTAGACGTGGCCTCCGAAATTCGTGGCGCGCCGGTGCGTGCCAACTCCGAGAAACGCATCATGCGGCAGCCGCCCTCCTGTCTCACACTCTTTTCTGGACACGCTGCGCCATCTAGTGTCGTGGCCCAGAAGTCCGAACGTGGCCTCCGAGACTAGAAGTGTGGCGGGCCGGTGCGTGCGAATGCTGAGAATTGTTTCCTCAGCGAAACTGTGACACTGAAACTGCTGAAGGAAGCATGTGGCAACGGGGAACATTGAAATAAAACTCACGCGAATGCGTTGATCAAAGTAGAATCAGTTAAATATCCAAATGATGTCAGTTTTGCAAGAGCTCTGCCAGATGGTAGAAGTTCACACGAACGCCCTGGAAGCCCTCGGAGTGAAAGCATATTTGTACGCTCCAACACTGATGTCAATTTTAAAGCGCTGCACACCAGAAGAACTGTTCGCTGACTATTATACCATTTTATGAGAAGAGAATGCAAGCTACGCCAGTTAGCCTTGAGCACTCTTCAACAGAAACAAAGGGGTATCCAGTGCAGAGTCACTAAACTCATTGATTCAATTTTCGCACTAACCGCGCCCGTTATATTTCATTAGGCCGCTCGCTGCGTGATACTTAGCCTGATTTCAAGTTACATATTTATCCACCTACATGAGGCCGCAAAAGTTACTGCACCAATTGAACACAACGATATTTACTTTTCAATGATATTGGCAGGCTCCTTTTCAGCCGAATGTAATTTCTGAGGGCAGAAAGCAGCTTTGTACCATATGGTATGGGCCTGCCAGGCTTGGACACTACACAGAAGCCACCGTGGGAAGGATGGGAGGCAGCCCTGTCCAGCTCAACCCGAACCAGCAAGCCCTCGTGGAAAGAGCCCACCCTTCCCCTAACTCCCCTCCCCTTTTCGCATCAATCAAACGTTTTCATCATCATTACCTGGCGACATTAAGAGGCGAAACTTATGGTTAATTATCAAAATGGCGAATTGGGCACACTTTGGTCTTTATCTATCTTGTCACTGTTCGTGCTTTCACAGCCGTGAACGCAGTTACTTGTCGTGCGCACCTCGAAAATAATGACGCAGTAACGGCTAAACGTTACAGTAAAACCAAATATTGTTATCGGCGAAATCGCAGCACTCATGATTATGGCGCCAAAATGAGAGGCAGGATAGAAGAACGAACATCTGTTCCTTCTCATCGTTTGACCTTCAAGGGACTCTCACTGAATACCCCTCGTAACACGGGGCATACGACTTACGTCAGAGACGTCAGGTGCTGTCGTCGGCAGCAGTCTAAGCGGGAACCCTGATCGCTAGTCCCTTACTCTACGGAAAGCCGATTACGGCACCATGACATTGTGGTGAGTAATCGCGTTGGCAGAGCTCCGATAATCCTCGAGAGTTATTATTATAAACCCCAGCGCTCAGGCCATCAGGTCCAACTTTTCCGCCGTCTCTGTTTGCACAAAGGTTCATGTGACGCTATTGGAGTTTGCGCCACAGCGGTCAAAATTATCGCCTGGTGAACAGGGGCCGCAGCCGATGTTTTCTGGGGAAACGTGGGACGTATGCTCAGCAATTGCATGCCCTGAGAAAATTGAATGCGATCGCGATGGTAAATGACTTACGAGTCCGCTTTGGGAGGGGTCCTAGGCAATCTTTATCCACAATGGACGAAGTTTAAACGTGATAATGAGTATAGGCCGAGCGTGATGAGACGAGACGATGCTAATGAGCCACTTGAGTCATATCTCTGGTTTCCAGAAGACTACGCATCACAAAACGACCAACCCTTCTATCAAACGGAGATATGCAGTCCGGAGTTATAGACAGTCATATCTGCTTGAAATATTTTATGAGGAACGAAAGTAGTCCCCATATTCTTCGCAAATGTCTAGAAACATGAGGATTATTGGCGTGGAAACATAATTGTGCTGGTTTTTTGCGAACTGGCAACCTTCATTTTGTTGACACTTTTCTTTGAGAATCTATGATAGATGTTTCTTCAGCGATATTGTTTACAGCTGGCTAGCAGCTTAACAGACTCAACAACTCTTCGTCCTTCACGGTTGGATGTAACGCAAGTGTGCGAACTTTATGAGATGGTCATAATAAAATCTCATAGTGATGTCTGCAGGAGAGGGCGGAAAATTGCGCAGGGAAATTAGGACGCTTGTTTTCCCGTTCTCACATATAGCTTTTATGTTTCTAGGCAGCATTTGTTCTTTCTGTTAGACTTGAATACGCAAAAATAATTTAGAGCAAACTTGAAGTAAGGCCACTTTCACAAATTGTAAAGCAGCAGACGTTTTTTTTTTTTAACGTAATCAAATAATCATAACAGCGCGCGTACAGGTGCTTATGTTTTTATATATGTCGCATAGAAGTCCGCTTTTAATATAACTTGAAACCTGCCAGCATGTATTTATTGAAGTATAGGGTGCCGAAAGGTCATTTTAAATGCAAAATGTTGCGTAAGCTGTATAAGAGTCACTCTGAATAACTAATTAGAAATGTCGGACCCTGGTGAATTTTGGCAAGTGGCTGCAGCTATATAGGCCCTAGCAGTAAGAAAGAAAAAGAAACTCCCGAGGACGACAACCTTTTATGCCGCGAGATTATACCCAGTAAATAACTTGTTGTTTATTGTTATTATTTCTTTTTCCTGGGGTGAAGTGGTGTGCTGTCCGCTTCAGCGATCTGCATATCCCATTATTCTCGGCAAAGAAGAATTTCGAACGCCAAGCAGACAGGTTTTAATGAAGCGCTAGAAGCTTACGTAATGTTAATCTATATAACACTGAACCATTTCTGTGACTCTTCTACAGGCTTCTTTATAACTTTTTAATCCTGAGAGGGATTTTCCGAATCGATCCATGAAACTGTATGAAACAAAGCACCGAGGGAAGAATATTAAGCATATCAAAGATAGCTTTCCTGAGCTTAGAGCAAATTTGCAGTCCTGAACCATTTGTCACGCCTGTGATGTTTTTTTTTCTTTAATCCATCCACTGCCCACGTGCCTGATAAACGACCTGCTGTCTGCTACAGATTGACCTGCGACTGTGCCAAACGTGAACAACGCAGCACAATAGTTAGCGTATCGATTCACGTAATGGATCCTATCTTTTCTTTCACAAGTTCTGCGACAAAATTTAGGAACGCGGCTGTTACATTGCCAGTATCTGTACGTGCACAGATGCCACAACTGGACGTAACAATTTATACCAAACTCTTTACTTCTTGTTTTATTTTTTGCAGTATTTACATTCGCATGGAAGTGAATAAATTTCAATAATGTTTTAGGGGGTGAAGGGGCTACAGCAGTGTCCTCAGTTCAAAACTCTTCCATAGCTCGTATTGTGTTGAAACTTGTTCATGTATTCCAGCTTGATTAGATTTGACGGAATATTTCGTCTTTATTACGCCCCCTATAGTAGCTGCGGCAACCATTCCGGTTCTTTAGGAATGAGGAATGTAGTCATCCAGAACATGACGTCATCTCCTTCCAACTGCAAGCCATGGTGGTATTAATGCCTTCCACAAGAGTTTGTGGGTCACTGCAGTGAACAATCCTGATGTGCCTCATCGGCGTATATTTGATCTTGAAAAAAATGTCAAGAGACATGTGAGCTCATTCCGATTTTGCAGTTACCCCTTATTTTCCGTGCTGTAAATGTGAGAGAAACGTCGAATCTCCCAACCGCGCAATAATACCACTTAATCTGGTCAGCGAAGCCCCCCCCCCCCCCCCCCCTCTCCCCCTGCCTCTCCACAGGCATCAATAAACAGTCCTTCAACGACTTTGGACATTTGAAAAACAGCTCGTCTACCTAGCTCTATAGGCTGTCCTGCCGCTATACGCTTTAGCAATGCCACATGCAATGGCGAACGCCATTTTTTGCCCCGCAGTGTGCGCTCCTTCCCAATAACCCCGCACTGCAAGAGTCGCAGGGAAACCTTGGTCGCTAGCGAAATGAGATTCCTTATGGCATCCGCGTAAACTGAGAAATAGGCTAGACCAAAACAGGCGGATGTTATTCGAGCAGGTCATACAGACACGTGTAAATAGTGCAGTTCAATCTCCCTGGGCCAACGTTAACTACACATGTGGTACCTAAACCGGTTAACTATGACCGGTCACGCATATGGTGCAGAAATAGGTGAAGTGGCTGCAGTGACCTTTATTAGGGAAAGCTAACTACGGTGACACCTAAAACTTCATTGTCGAACGGGGCTTCGGATCAGCTATCTTGGGCTTTATTTTCGCGCGTTGCCTTCCATGGCGTAGCTTTGGTACATCTGAGTTACAGGGACCTTAGCGGAGGGTCAAAAACTAGTGAACGCTAGATTAAGCCCGCAGTGGTTGACCACGTTTCAAGGAAAAATAAAAAAATGAAAGCCTATGGCTTTATTTTTTTTTATTTATACATACTGCAGCCAAACTTTGGCTATAGGAGGAGTAGGAAAAGAACAATGAAATATACATATACATTACAACGGTAAAATAGCAGTGACAAATTCATTTAAAGGGCATTCACGTACATTTCCGGGCAAAGCATTCCAGCACTGAATCGTATGAGGGAAAAAAAACTAAACAAAAACAAGTCTGAACGAGCACTGTACGGAACAATATTTAGAGCATGATATTGTCGTGTATTCGAAGGGGCTGAAAATGAAATGTAGTCTTGGGAAGAACAAAGTGGTGAATTTACATAAATGTGGAAAAACTTTAAACAATCAAAGTGGCGACGTTTATGGAGTGTGATTAGATTCAGGTCGGAATGGTTGGAAGAGGGTGAAAAATATCTATTATAACGACGACAAATGCACCTAACACCTTTTTTCTGTACTGGCTCTAAAGCCTTGACATCTTTTTTTATGATGGGGATTCCATATGATTAAGGCGTACTCCAATATCGGACGTATTAATGTTATATAGGTTATCAGCCTAGTGTGTTTTGGTGCGGAACGGAGCGTGCGCTGCAAATAACCAAGGCGTTGAAGGGCTTTTTTGCAGGTTAGTTCAATATGCGGAGACCAAGACATATCATGCGAGAAAAGAACTCCCAAAGATTTATATTGGTTAACTCTGTTTAGGATTGATTGTTAAAGGAGTATATGAAATTAGCTATAGAACGACGCCTTGAAAATGATAAAAGCACAGTTTTGCTAAAGTTGATGGTCATCTGCCACTGTTTGCACCAGCTACAAAACCTTTCAAAACAAGTGTTAAGAGCGACATGATCAGATTCACATTTAATGACACAATATATGACACAATCATCGGCATATAAGGGAATGTTTGAGGAAATAATAGAAGGGAGGTCATTTACATAAAGTAAGAAGAGGAGAGGGCCGAGCACGGAGCCTTGAGGTACGCCTGACGATACAACTACTGTCGGGGACTTTACTAGAGTTAAAAAGTACATACTATGACCGTTCGGAGAGAAAGCTGGATAGCCAGTTTACAATATTGGAGTTATTTAAAATGCTTTGAAGTTTATGCAAGAGTTTGGTGTGAGACTGCTGCATCAAAGGCTTTTGCGAAATCGATAAACAATGCGTCAATTTGATCGCCGATATCGAGAGATTGGCCTACGTCATGGGCAAATTGTACGAGCTGAGAGACTGTGCTGAGGCCTCTTCTGAAACCATGTTGAGAAGCAGACAAGATGTTGTTAGACTCAAGAAACCCGGCTATATGTTTATAGACGATATGCTCTAGTAACTTGCCACATTGGGACGTTAATGAAATTGGTCTATAATTTGTTAAAATGTGCTTACCACCAGATTTGTATAATGGGAGAACCTTAGCAACCTTCCATGAATTTGGGACTACACAAGTTGACAAGGATTTTTTAAAGATAATGGTAAGGTACTTGCAAGTCCATAAGGAGTAACGTAAAAGAAATGAGTTTGGAATGTCATCCGGGCCTGCGCTCTTTTTTGAATCAAGATTTAGAATAAGATTTAGAACACCTTCCTCGCTTACTTCGACGTCATCTATGGAAGTATCTGTAATGTGATCAAAAAGGGGAACCTCAAGATTATCTGTAGTAAAAACTGATTTGAAATAACTGTTAAATATCTTTGAAATTTCAAGTGGATCAGTAATATTTTGACCATTAAACTTTACAGTTCAACTTTACAGTTCAACAGCACGCCTAATAGGATAATTAGGGCAGATGAGTAGAGCAAGTTTTATTCCAAATATAAGCAAACTGTTGTCCTGTGACTGTAAATATGGAAAACAGAATTGGTGGGCAGGGAACCAATAATACCATTTTCCTTTAGGGTCAGTGGACTATATTCCGCATTATTTGGCAGTTATCGTTCCACTCCCAGTAAGCAGTGAAAAAATCAGTCAGACAGGACTTTCTCCTTCTGCTCGGATCTTTCACTGTCTCTCGGAAGAGGTATCAAAAAAAAAAAAAAAAAGAGTTGATGTACATGGAAGCGTCATGTACAACTGATCTCAAAGAACAGTAAAATGGGTTAGAGCGCATACGGCAGGCATTACTAAACCCTGACTGGCAGCTTATCACTGTCGTTAAACGTCATGACGACAATCGGATGACAAAAATTTGGAATGACAATGATGGAATGAACGCGACAGCATCAAGACGACGCTATGACTACAAATGCATGACGTCGACTGCATGACAACGACGAAATGACAACGCAGAGATGATGACAGAATGAAGACGGCGGAACGGTTTGTCGGCATGACAATGAAAGAATGATCAAATGGAATGAAGGCGACGAAATGACGACGACGGCGCGTTTGTGTTGAAGCTCACGTCCGCGTTTCCGTAAATCACCTGCGGCATCGGGCCACCACGGTACGCACTACCGTATTTATTCGAATATAGGCCAACCTTTTCTCTCTTTTTTTTTCAGAAATGTTACCCAAGATTAGCTATCGACTTATATTCGTGACCTAGGAATTTCGACCACTGTTCGGAAATGAAGCTAGCAAGTACCAAGCTAATGGAGTTCCTCCATAGCAACCGCAGTAAAGCCAGTCTATAGAATATCCAGACTTGCTTAAGAAATGCTGCGTATCCAACGCACACGACGAGACCGAGGACGACGTCGTCTGGGGTGCCGAGGACCACTGCGAAGCATCCGACGAGAACGACTTCTTTGACAGTTATGACGAGGATGCAGGTTGTGAGATCGACCAGTGATATTAAGTAGCGGAGCTTACGGTAAATAAGGGTGTGTCATGTTCAAAGTGTCATGTTCGTTTTTTTATTCCCATCATTGGCAGTTCCAGTTAGTTCTTAACAAAACGTCGCTTTATGCATTGAAATACAAAATTAACTGGAACGCCAATGCAAACTGAAATTAACTGAACGCCGCAAAGTTCGGGAATTAATATCTCGAAACTGGTGTCATCCGGAGAATTCGTTCCAAGTGGATCCGCCTTGCGAACTCCGCGGCTACAATTTGTAAATTACAATATGGGCCATCAGGTTATTAGTTAAAAACTTAATGAGTGAATTTTTGAGAATTAGTCGATTATGTATTTAAATTTTTTGTGCATGTGATGTCCGCCTCTTCGAGTAGACCAGCTCATTAACTAGAAGTGGGCTATCTGCCACAGGCAACCTTAAATAAATTTTGAAAGTGTTCGCTGAAACACCCTGTACAATATATATATATATATATATATATATATATATATATATATATATATATATATATATATATATACAAGCACAAGTCCGCCGAGATAGGGACCGCCCCAACAGCAGACAACAGCAGCAGCCATGCCAAAACCGAGCAGGTCGGCAAGGAAATCATCACTTTAAAAATACGTATCTCATAACTTTGACCCATGACCCTGTTCGTTGTTCTTGCATACCAACTGGGTCATTCAAGGCACTATTCCATGGAATGAATATCCTTACTTATGTGTTTTCTACGTGTTCATATTCCTGCTTTCTCTGGAGGTATCCACAAAAGCTGACAACACAAAAGAAAAGTAGCTGGCGCAAGAATACGCAAGAGCCCGCTGGGGCGAAACAAGACGTTGCTACACCTGATGCTTGTAAAGCAAACGCATCAATCCACATGCGTAAACATAAAAGTATATGACACCTGCTCACACTGTTTCATATTCAAATGACATATCCGAAGGGGCTTGGCGAGGTAAAGGTGTGGCTCAGCAGGGCTGTAATTTTGGAAACATGTGATTTCGTGTCTCCCTCCGCCAGCTCCTATTTTATTCCCATCATCTCGCGTTGCGTTTACTATTTTTTTCTTCTTTTATTTGCTCTATAGTCTTCCTTTCCATCGCGTTTCTAAGATTACAGATGCTGTGGAATTCTTTGGTTCTTCACAAGACACCTGAATACGCTTCCGTCCGCTCTCTGGCCATTGAGTATGTGCACTGAACCATCTCACTGAAATAACGAAAAAGAAATGAAGAAATAAAATAATCAATAGGAACCGTCAAGAAGAGCAGAAGAAGCATGAAGTAAACAGAGTAATAAACAAGACAGAAAATGATATATATATATATATATATATATATATATATATATATATATATGCAAATACTACAATCGAACAAGGGAGGAAGGAGGAGTCGCCCATGAATAAAAAAAAGCATTTATGATGGGAGAAGTAAAAGAAACGACCTCGGACGAAGAAATAGGCGGGCGTTAAAAAGCAACAGTTAAAGTGTCCACGTTGAGAAAAGAAGACGAAAAGCCGAAGGGAAGCCAGGAAGTTCGAGGCCATGGCGGCGTTTCACATCCACGGCCATGGCCGTGATCGGCGCTGGCTACTATACCATGGCTAATCTCGTACGCAAAATATCGAGAAAGTGGGTGAGAGGGTGGTTGCCAAGGAAGCCTAATTGGTACCGCACCGCACGTATAATGTGGAGGATGCGGATTCGGTCGCCCACCTGCGGCAAGTTATATTTTCCTCCAGTTTCATTTCCCCTCACCCGAATATTTCTAGAAATGAATTAAATATAACAATTAACTTCCGCTATGTTTTCTCGGGCTTAATTAATTTTCTCTATTTTGTATGGCCGTCTGTACCTGTGTGTGCATGCACGTGTACACATGTGTACGTGTAGGCGTGCGGGTGTTTGTATGACTTCAGCGCGGTCCGAAATATGTATTAGTCAGAAATAGAGAACCACAACGAGAAAAAGAAAAGAAAAAGGAATCTGAAAGTGCAGCACACTCAATCGTCTGCAGAACACTGGCTTTTTATTCACTACGTGCAACGCAAACGGAAACAGAAGGTGCATGATACGCTGGCGCATACACATGGATTAACTGCAATACTACCTTCCATAAATTAGAGACATGTCGCTTTCCTATATTTACCAGCTTTGCGCTTTTTGTTCTCTTTGTCTTCGTCGAGCCCTCCACAATCACACTGTCCTCGTTGCCAAACGGGTCATTCCTAATTCCCCATTAAACACCAACCGCAAATAATGGTTGCCATGACGACGCCAAGGCATATTTGTTTAACCGTGGCGAGCCAGCGCGCGCTTCCCGGGCAAGCGTGAGCAACGAGGACTCAGTAGTAGCTGGATTCAGCTGCTGTTTGCCTTTAGTACAATTGTTTGACCGTCGACGTCATATTTTCTATGCCTCCGCCTTTGACTGGACGGAGAGAATAAGGAGCAATTTTTTTTAAATATCACAGTTTCACCATAAGGGCGAAGCAATTCATGCGATAGCAACCTGTTAGACTATTACATGAAGTGTTATAGGCTCGTAGCTGTAGTGGAAGTATGAATTGCAGTACACGTTAGCTGACTAAGTAAACACGCCTGGTGTGGCGTATGTAGAACAGAGAAAACTAGATGACCGCGGGCAGCATCGATTAGAACTACAGGGTAAAGCGGTGACGTCAATATCACCGCGGCTAACTCGGGAGCGTCCCCATCAGATTACATGGCAGTCGGGCAAGGTAACAGGACGTCACGGATCCAAGTGTACCGGCCCTGTATTATGTAGGAGGTGCCAGCTGAGCACGACGTCATGGGTTCAATTCTCGCATCGACGTCCGTATTGCCATCGGCGCGGGAGGCAAACGCTCCTGTATACGGCTTTGGGTGCATGCTAAATCCTCAGGTGACAGAATTAACCCAGAGCCACTCACTGCGGCATCCCTCATCTGGGAAGTTAGTGTCTATGAAATTATATCATCTATAGCGAGTTTGATTACGATAACTTTCTGAGTCCTTCATCGCGTGTATTACTTATTCTTACTATTCTTATCTTTTATGCCATACCTCGACACCGATGCGCGCCAACTAGTCCAGGATCATACTTCGCAAAAAACATCAATCTCTAGTTATCAAGACAATGAGCACACATAAAAGGAGTTCTTCTAACGCTTGCTGCAAATGCAGTACGCTATGCAATCTTTAGTGCGTACCACAAGAACTGTAGGGCATGCGCGCTAGCTTAACAGCGCACACTGCAAAACTCAGGCGTTTCATTAAAGATTTCGCTCTAGTGAGCACCACGAACGTTTTACATCTTCTAAAGAAGAGAGACGTAAGTACGGATATATGTTGACAAGAGTTAACACGGTGTTTACGTTTCAAGAGCTGTAAGTACGAGCATATGTAGACAAGAGTTAACACGGCGTTTACTTTTCAACAATGCTTGAAAATTGCAAGCGAATTTTAATTTCTGTAATCATACTTTATGCAGTTCTTGATAAATCACCTATTCTGGCTATGGTCATGGGATGAAAATCCGACGACACCGCGTCTTGCGTTGTGAAACTGTACTATACTGTTCAGTCACATTCTTCTTTCTGAGGTTTTACGTGCCAAAACCAGTTCTGATTATTAGGCACGCCATAGTGGAGGGCTCCGGAATAATTTTGACCACCTGGGGTTCTTTAACGTGCACTAGAACGCAAGCACACGAGCGTTTTTGCATTTCGCCTCTATCGAAATGCAGCCGCCGCGGCCGGGATTCGATCCCGCCACCTCGTGCTCAGCAGCGCAACGCCTTAGCTGACTGAGCCACCCCGGCGGGTACTGTTCAGTCACATGTGCTGTGGGAGTACCCCAAGTACGCCGATAAGAGAAAAATTATGAAGAAGCGCCTGCATCGCTTAGGCTTGCCGCTTCAGGATATCCATGAGATTCTCTTCTCGCGAGGCAATATTAATAGGCGTGCAGCAGCTCAGTGCAAGCTCCTGGATTTCCTGAAATCGGCCGAACTTCTCAGCCTGCTTAAATTTGCAGTGGCTATCACGTGACTGTGTAAGACCATACTGCCCGATTTCTCATTTCCCCTCACCCTTTCAGTCTTATTTACTTTTTTTGATGCGAAAGCGTCAAATGGCCCATTGAGCGAAAATGTCAGCGGCGTCTGCGCACCGAAACGGCGCCTAATTTCCTATTGGCTGCGACGCCACGTCATGAGCTCACGAGGAGCGCTCGTGGCGCTGACTCGCGCTTGCTGGCTCGGGCCTCGACGTAGCCGATCGGGTCAAAGAAAACACCTGCTGCGACGGCATTGCGTGAGGGGAGAGGGCATCGCCGCTACGCCCCGACACCTTCGCTCTCGGAAGCCTGTATTATCCACGCGTTCCTTGTCCGCGCAAGCTCTCGCCTGCGTTCTAACTGCGCCTCGGTAGAGAGAGGTTGTGGATGTGAAGAGGAAGAGGCGCTGCGCCTCGGTAAGGCCAACTCAAAATGCGCCAAGCGTATCAACGCGCTCCCTTTCCCGCGAAGAGTTCATAACTCGAAGGACCGCTCAGTGGCGTTTAATTGGACCGTAATGCTTTCGCATTCACAACTCGTAAGTGCTTGGATGTCCTCGGATTATTTTCTTTTCTCTAAGATGCACCAATACTTACTGCGCAGCTGGCAAGCTGACCGCACATCAGTCGGTTTGTTGCAAATAAGTAAATCTCTCTCTCTCCACCCCCAACAACAAATTTACCAAAAGGGAATATTTCTGTAGCAGCGTGAAAACTAGAGTTTATCCGGGGAAACATGCACCAGCTGGCATTCATGTGAGCGGGCTGAGTCGTACGAATATTCGCTGCCCGTAAATCACTTACCGAAGCCGTGGATACGCGAGACTCACAGCAAGGGAGAGGGCGATTTATGAAGACAATAGCGGGGGACGGCGCCCATAAACGTCACGATGACAAATGCTCGCCGCGCATCCCTGTTCGTCCGCGTGACGACGCGGCCCCTCCATCAATCATGGTTCCTCGCTGGCGCAGCAAGTCTGACGGCGCACGCTGGTGAGTGTGCCGACGCGCTCTTCTTTCCTGCAGCCGCCGTTGCTTGTCTGCCTGTGGAGGAAAAGGGGCGAGCCGACAAGGCTGCGTTCGCGCTTTTTCGTAGGCTTATATACTGCTTTTATGATAGTGCTGAGGGGGCTAACAAAGAGGTTATGTTAGCGTCAACAGAATTGCGTATACATAGCCAATCAATAGCCTATTGATTTTGTTTCTTTTACCTTCGCAATAAGTGAGTGAGTGAGTGAGTGAGTGAGTGAGTGAGTGAGTGAGTGAGTGAGTGAGTGAGTGAGTGAGTGAGTGAGTGAGTGAGTGAGTGAGTGAGTGAGTGAGTGAGTGAGTGAGTGAGTGAGTGAGTGAGTGAGTGAGTGAGTGAGTGAGTGAGTGAGTGAGTGAGTGAGTGAGTGAGTGAGTGAGTGAGTGAGTGAGCGAGCCAGGGGGTAAATCCTTAATGTAACATTGCATAGTGATGACACAATTGTTTCGATCATTAGTTAGCCGCGATGTGCGCGTGAGAGGTATAAAACAGCTATTAATAAAAAGAAGTCCCTAGTAAGTCCACTTCATCCAAGAGCCTGCTAAGGAAACGCAACCGCCCACCCGACAGCATCGCACCGGAACCCTCTCTCTCTCGAATCGAATTTTGCGCTTGATCTTTCAGAACATGACATGAGCTTCTTCACGAAGAGCCACTGCACGCATTTATTTAAATAATATGCCGTATGGCAAATCATGGGATTAAATAGTACTAATAATAAGGTCGCCCCCTTACGGTACGTGGGTGTGAGTTGTCCACAGGCGGACGACCGATATCCGCTTCTATGTGGCTCTGCTTATAGGTTTCTACGTATAACCCTTTGTATGTAAGCACAGCTATGGGGTCTCCGTACGCAGATGTTTATACCTAGGATAATTCCGTCGAATTCATTTTCTTATGACGTAAATAAGAATACGTAAAAGACAATACCGCTTTCACTTTTAGGTGAAAAGTTATAAATTTATTTTAAAAAAAAACTGCCTTCAGCTTATCGCTTTCTATGCGCGTGAAAAATGCCAACAACTCAAGATTACATTCTCCTTCAGAAAGATGTGACACTAACTTTAAATCCAGATACGATTCCCGCCAATTATTCTCTTTAATGCACATGTATCTGAGCGCGATGTAGTCAACAGTCGCGGGCCAAAATTTGAAGAGTGCGTAGGTTGCGGGAAAAAAAATTACTCCGAGGACACCCTAAGCACTTCTTACGAGTTCAAAATGCGAAAGCATTAATACCTAATTGAACGGCGCTGAGCGGTCCTTCGAATCTTGCGCTGCGAGTGGAGGAGGAGAAAAGAGAAAGGCAGAAGGCAGGGAGATTAACCAGAATAACGTCCGGTTGGCTACCCTACACCGGCGGAATGGGAGTGAGGCACCGCAGCGGTAAGTGCTGCCCGAGCCAGCAAGCAGCAGCAGCCTGCGGTGCAAACGTCGCATGCCACCGTTGCGGCAATTCCCTCTCCCTTCCCACACCACCTGGAGCGCTACAGCCACAGCAGGTGTTCCCTTTCACCCGTTCTGTCATCCCCTTCTAGATAGCACTTCGGTCCATGACCTCATGCTTAATCTCCCGACTGCCATAGAATCTAACGGGGACGCTCCCCGAGTAAGCCGCTGTGATTTTGACGTCGCCGTTTTCGTCACGTGGGGCTTTACAGTGGAAACGCTGGTCCAAGTAGAATGACGTCATAAAGCAAAGTGCACAGGCTTGCTATCGCTCTGCTCCGTCGAGAACCGCTCGTGCCGAATGCCAGAGCGAGCGTGACGTGACGTGGCGTTGCGGCGATGCGCTTTCCTCTCACGCAACTCCTAGCGCGCTAATGTGGCAGCAGGTGTTACCCTTTCGCCCACTCTGCTACGTCGAGGCACAGCTCGTGACGTGGCGTCGCAGCCAATGGCAATGCGAGTTTAAGTGCCGTTTCACTACTACAGACGACAGACGCCGGCTTTGTCGCTCAATGCACCAGTTGACGCTTTCGAATCAAAATATTTTATTTATCGAAACGAATTTAGCGGCACCACTAACGTGCGCATGCTAGGATAATAAAGTGCATGCCCGAATTCAAGACTGCAGGGTCACGTCTTGAGAAAAAGCACTAATACCACGGTCTCTAACCTTTAACCCGCGATGACATCATAGTAACGTCCTCGGTTGCGGCTATTGCTTATCCCAAGCTATAAAAACATCGTAGCCCTCAAAGGTACAAAATAAAAAATAAAAAGATTTAAGGGACAATGAATAGAAAGGGGCATCCGCTTTCTCAGGCATAGTTAAAACGTAAACAGAACATACTCCCGCCCATTTCTATGACACTGCTGACGTAAATCATATTCAATGACAGCACTAAATTTGCTACAAAAATATCGTTTCCCTGTGAGACTAAAACAAGCTTCCTAAAGGTAATATTTCATTTGTCTTCACAGCGCGTAATCAAAATAGCCAGCCTGTCACAACAAGGAGTGGCTACGCTATTTCTGCGCTTCTGCATCGTACGACGGTGCTTTTAATCTTGCGTCTCCTGTTGTTTCGAAAGGCGGATCCCGACTAGGAATGTATCAGTCTCGCAATGCGTCCAGTCCCAGAGAAAATATGGTTTAAATAAATGATCGGGCGCCATAATGGCTTCATATCAATACGTCTTACGTCGACGCATCCAACATGTCTTGGTGCTCAATGCTATTTCCCGTCTCTCTCTCTCTGGAATTCCTTTCTTCCATGTCTACATTTATGTTACAATCCTTCTCTCTAACCACGAACGCGGCATTGAAATATAGCGAAAGCCTCGAATTGCGGGAAGCTCAATGGAAAGAAACAAGTCCAGTAGCAAAAAATGCCGTGGACACCTCGGGGTGTCATTTGAAGTAATCATAGCAGCTGCTGCAGACTCTTATGCGACTGAGTACGTATGTGGAATTATTTGCTCCGTTTGCGTGATACAGGCACATGGCAGTGAGATGCCACGGCTGTTTTGTTTCAGGTATCGTACAGTGATATATAAGGTGCTTTTCTTTATTTTTAGCTGCACGAAATTTTTAGAAACTGCCTGTGACAAATAGCACAATTCGAACCCTTCACCCATAAATTACTCGATGAGGCGGCCATTACTTCTACGAGACATGTAAATAATTTATTGAATAAATAACTTGACTTCGCTAATTAGCATTTTAAATAATTACGTTACGGCACATGTTTCAGTCTAAGAATTGTAGCTAGTGGATTAGCAAGGCATATCGACTTGGAACGAATTCGGAGCATTGCACTGGCTTTGAGATATGCGCCGTCAAAGTTGCGGTGAAAATGCGCTGTTCCACTTACTCTTTAAAAAACACAGCTGTTTCATACGTTGAAGCATAAAAGTAACCGAAACGCCAATGCATATCGTCGGACAGTTTGAAAACTAATATCTCGAAATTGGTGGAGTCCTGAGAATTCATTTATGTCTTGCGAACTCACCAGCTACAAATCGTATATCAAGATATGTGCAGCAAAATAAATGAGCAGAAAGTTAATTAGGGTAATTTCGTTAATTATTCATTAAGCCTTTTGTTTTATCGTAGAAAGGCTGCCTTATCGAGTAATCTAGATCAAGGGTTAGAATTGTGCTACCTAGCTGCCACCGGCATTGTTTAAAATTTTGGTGCAGTTCAAAAAATTAAAAAAGACACCCTGTATATTGTCAAGAGACTTGCGAGTTTATCGGCAAGTCTCTCAAGCTTGTGCTGCAACGACATCATAAAAACAAAAGAAGATGTTTACTCAATTGCTCGGTGTCTTTAACCCTGTTTTCATCATTACCCCTCACGAGACAAGAAATGGGCTCACGTTTTCATCAATGCAGCTTACATTTCCGTACTTAGTTTTCAGTTACTCCTTAAGATGGCTCTATCTTTCTGAGAAATGTCTGAGAACGGTGTCGCTTGCCAACTTCTTGCGTAGCAAGCTGGTGTTTCCATGGACGCTGAAATGGGATCCGTACGACGGGATGGAGAGGTACAAAACGACAACATGCAAAAAAAAAAAGAATGCTGAACAAGAGAGAGAGAGAGAGGGAGAAAGAAACAGAAAGCCTGTTATGCAACCAAAATTTCAAATAAGATGCAAAACTACACTTTGCAGATCCTCTGCGCAGCAATTGCAATGATACTTTTTCTAGAACATTGGTGCTCCCTGGTGGAGATACTCGCTCAATTTGACGTGTTTGACGTCTTCTGTCCTGCTGCATTTCTGTCTAAAACTTCTGCATTTTTGCTAAAACACATACACGCAATCCCTTCCCTCTTCGACACACATATTACATTACACGTGCCTGACGCCAAGGCAATACTCATTGTTTAGGTACCAAGCAAGGGAAATACCGCATTAGGGGTTCGCGTTAATGTGGAGAAAGCCATGCGGAGGCACCGTCTGGTAAGACTTTGATAAGGAACGCGACGGACGCGAGAAACATGCCGGAGCCGAGCTTAAGAATAGTGCCGTTGCATAGGTGATATAGCTATACGAGCCTATACGCATAAGCTGCTTAAGTGGCCTTGCAGACGCCCCTAAAAGCTTTCCTCACTTTAGCACCTACCTCAGTTTTCTATGTATATTTCCCGAATATATGGCGCGTTCCCACGAAAGGATCCTTTACTCTCGTGGTGAAAACGCGGAGTGGGGCTTCGGTTGAAACGCAAATGACTCCCCCCCCCGGCTGCGCCGCTAGTGCAATTAAATTTCGAGGGCAACCATAGACGAACTTAAGACCCTCTAACACCGACAATAAATCACTGCAAGGAATAAGTGACACGAAATTTTAACACTCTGCAGGTCACAGTAGCAGTTTTCCTCGTCACATTTCCACTCTCAATATGTGGAAGCGCTCAGGTCTTCTGAGGTTTTCTGAATGAGGCCTCCTGACAGACACAGCGCTGTGTCTGTGTCCTTCTTGCGCTGGTGTTCTGTATTTCGCGCCGTTTTAAATTCCTAGTAGGTCGTACCAACCCGCCCAAGCATCTACTTTAGGAGGTAAAAAGCCGTGTTAATCAGGGGCCGAATTCAAGAAGTTTTTCGTTCGTAAGCACTCTTTGCCATTAGCTGGCAGCATTAGCTAATAATGTGTTCAACGTCTTAACTGGCTGGAAGTCGCTCTTGCGAACAATTACGCAGTAAGATGGGTTTTTTTAGGTCAATGCGGGCCCAGATCTTTGAAGCTGAGTACACATCTGCAATCAGCACCGACTCATGCCAAAATATTCCAATATCGATTAAAAGCTATGTAGGTTGCCTAATTGTATTACTCTATACTGTCTTCAATGGCACAAATGAATTTGATATGTGGACCATTTCTTCCTATCGCGCTGACGGTTTTGTCTGTGCGCTAGGTGATTGCACAGCTGACCACTATCAAAACATATATCTCAGCGCTCAACTTAAAAAAGAACTCTGATGAAACAACCACAACGTACACAGTAATTGAAGGAGCGCCTTTACACAAACCAAACGAGAACCCAATTGTTTATTTCCTCCTTGATTCCTACGTTAGTTCGATAAGTCCCAATCTCGCAACAGACTTTCGGTCACGGGGTTTACGCCAGCCATTGATCCCAGAGAGCTGGATGGGAGGCCAATCATCGCGGCGTATGAAAGCTTGAGGGCAGCCCCTTGGAAGACAGTTAAGCTCTTCTCCTTTCTTGTTCCTTTTTTGCTATCCTACCTAGAAAACTGGCTCCCACTCTGGCGCAGTCTCTCCCGCTACCCAAACTGGGGATCAAGGGATCAAGAGGTGAACTTCGCGAGATCCCACCGCTAGTGCCTAATTTTTCTGTTGAGGTCCTTTGGCGAACGAAAAGCAACCTGTGCCTATATACTTTGTTGAGAGGGATAGTGGTTTGAAAGACAGACACAGACACAGAGACAGACACAGACACAGACAGACAGAGACAGACACAGAGACAGACACAGACAGACACAGACAGACACAGACAGACAGACACAGACAGACACAGACAGACACAGACAGACGGGCGGGCGGGCGGGCGGGTGCACGGATAGATGGACGGACTGTATGCCCTGCCCGTTATGTCCAACAAAAAAGATAATAAATCACTGAGCGATGAGCGATGAGTTTAAAAGGTCGCAGTTTCGCCCGAAAGCCGAAGCATCAATTGCAAACGCAAATTAGTAGAGAGCTATACGAAGTAAGGATAGTGGTTTTATCGGCTGCATAAACATGGACACATTCGTTTACTAACTGAATTAACAAGCATGGTGTCAGCGCGCACAAGCAAACATGAATAGATCACACTCGATCACCGCAGACAACCACTGTTGGAACGCTGGCGTGAGCAAGCGTGTCGCAGCAGTGACCGAAGGTTTGTGCGGTGTTTCATGGAAACTGAGCGGCGAAAGCACGGCGCATACAAAGGTCAAACTGTGTGGAGATAAAAAACCTATTATGGGGTTTTACGCGCCAAAACCACGATCTGATTGTGAGTCATGCCGTAGTGGGGGACTTCGGAAAAGTCGGACCACCTGGGGTTCCTTAACGTGCACTAAATCTAAGTACACGGGTGTTTCAGCATTTCACCCCTATTGTAATGCGGCCGCCGTGGCCGAGATTCGATCCCGCGACCTCGTGCTTAGCAGCCCAACACGATAGCCACTAAGGAACCACGACGGGTCGTGTGGAGATCGCTTTCAAGATACGGTGCGCGCGACAGCCCACAGCCGCGCAAAGTACAAGTACGCAGCTGCGGCAGAGTAGAAGCCGCACGCCTCCCGCCGGCGCTGCCTTCCTGCTTTCCTCTTTTTGCGTGGGAGATTGAGTCGCCAGTTCCTGTTGCGCCCCGTCGCAAGACACGCATTTGGTGCCCCAGCTAAATGTTGCCTCCCCTCCCTCCCTATCTCCCTCCCTCCCATCCCCCCCATGGCCTTACGCGCGACGGAGACATCGCGTTTGCTCTCCGCTGTGCGTTCGCTCTCCGTGAAAGCGTGCATTATTGTCTTTTTTTGTTTTTAGTTGCTTACACATGTGTTGTCTGTTATTCATTCCCCTGTTTTGCTTTTTTGCTCTGCCTTTTGCTCACAAGTGCCTTATGTTGCTGCGTGATACATCTACTTTGTGCTAGTTGCCAGTCGGCTATAACTATTGCCCCTTTGGTGCCTGGTAACGTGCACATACAGCATACGGCGCGCGGTGACGATTTTATCGCCCTTGGACATTATACGGAACCTCACGGCAACGGCGACGACGAAGGCAGAAATACGCTTGCAGTGTCCATATGATTGCTATCGCAATAAAATACCAATAAGTTTTCAGTCGCAAAGCATGTCTACACGTCCACTTTGTCTTCTCAGTGACTAGGAGAAATCGAGCTTCGGAGCTGTCTTCTGTGGTGCAGACAGTGGATAAATTCTCGAAGGATCTTTTGTTCAACTCGTGTATAAAAAAAACAAAAAAGAAGAAAACCAGAAAAAAAAAGGCTCAAAATTTCCGTTCATGAAAAGAGGACCACTTTGTCGTCGTGAACTCGTACCCCTCTTCACCACATTACAGTACATGTCGGTTTCTGACAGCTTTTCCAATGGCGAGTAGTTTCTGACACTAGGTTGTGCTTGTTTTGTGTCTGTTTCTTTAAGAAAAATGAAACGAAAAGAAGTCAAGCCAAGCAGAAGACCGAGGGTGATCACAATCAACGTCATCTGCACGGACCAAGGGACGAAAAGGTCGGCATTGTGTCTGACTTCCGTCTCAAAATCGGCCAGGCCCGACTCAGTAAATGAGCCTGAAGTGGGCTCTGCTTCGGGCTTAGCTCGCTGGAGCCGATGACCAGGCAGCGTGCGTAAGTTATGTGCAGTTGTCATGTGGTCTTCCGCCTGTGCGTATGAAGTTTCCTCCGCCAAGAATGGATCATACGGTTGAAAACACACATGGAAACTTGAAAAGAAAGTTTTTACCGATCTTGAAGTGACTGAAGTACTATGTGAAAATTGAAGTTTTCAATCTGGGCTTCGTAGGTATCTTGGGGCTGTGCAGTTTGACAAAGACTATGGTTATTTCATGACAAAATATTCTTTATCTCGCAAACTAGCATCTGTTTGATTTCTCACGCACATTGTCGTAGGTGACAATGTGCGTGAGAAATCAATCATTCTCTTTCACCACTGTCACCTTAACTTCTCTTTTTGTTGTCTCTTTTTGGTTTTTAGTTGATTACACATGTGTTGTCTGTTATTAATTACCCTGTTTTGCTTTCTTGCTCTGCCTCTTGCTTACAAGTGCCTCTGTTTGCTGCGTGATACATCTACTTTGTGCTAGTTGCCGGTCGGCTATAACTATTGCCCTTTGGTGCCTGGTAACATGCAGCTTTAGTATTAAAACGACGCTTTCTTTGTGAACCCTCTCCCAGACATTCCTCACCGCGGCTGCTGGCTGGGTGAGTGCTGCTGTTTTGGCGAATATATTGTGGATATATTAAATGTGCCCACGAAGTGATTCACGTCAACCTTGTATGTCGAAAAAAATTAAATTATGGGGTTTTAGGTGCCAAAACCACGATCTGATTATGTGGCACCCCGTAGTGGGGTACTCCGGGAATTTGGACCACCTGGGGTTCTTTAACGTGCACCTAAATCTAAGTACACGGGTGTTTTTGGCATTTCACCCCCGTCAAAATGCAGCCGCCATGGCCGGGATTCGATGCCGCGACCCTGTTGCTCAGCAGCCCAACACCATAGCCACTGAGCAACCACGGCGGGTGCCTTGTATGTCGAGCTATGTTCTGCGTTACAAAAATAACTTCTTACATAATACCTGAAAATTATATATTGTCAGATCACAGGCATCACTAAAGCACATATAAAGCTTAATGGAACGGTTCATTATAATTACCGGTTTCCTTGATTTATGTTATCGTTTTTGATTTAGCCACTCAGCGTGTGACGCTGGATTCTTGGTCAGTCCTCCAGAATGGGCATGTCCTACAATACACGATTTCTGCATAAAACATAAAGATATACTGTCGGCTCCCAAATATCTCCAAGTGTCATGGATCTGTTAATAGAATGGTAAATTATATTTCACAAATTCTTCTATTTACTTCCCTTTCTTTGATTCAGGTATTTGGTGTGTGCGACTGGGGATGTGCCCACTCTTCGCCAACCCCCCAGAATGTTTATGTCCCAATGTGACACGAGAGGTACAGAATGCGTAAATGTTGCTTGATACATGTCGTAGTATTCTGTGCATACATCTGCCATCACCAAATTGTCAGCGCTGTTTTCTTTTTTTTTTCAGAATGTCGATGCTCAATTAAATCTTCGCCAGAAATTAGCACTCTTGAGTAGTTTGCGCAAGCTATCAACAGCTGGTTTGAGATCTCTTATTTGGAGTATTGAAAGTAAAAAGGCAGCAATAATGTGTCGGCCATTTCATAAAACATTCAAGATCGAAGGGCAGTGCAATTTTAAAAGAACTTTCAAAACATTTAGGCAAGCATTAACGTCATTAGAGTGATAGCTCCCAGAAAGACAAGATGTTGAAGTTGAAGTTGAATTAATTTTTATCATTAGTACACATAGAAAACAAGTGAAGCATAAATACACAATCGGAAGTCCCGAAATGAGAACTGTCAAGTGGACCTCTTAACAGGAAACAATGGGAGATAATTCAATTGTGGCAAAAGTAGCAGGCTACGGCATACGAAATTTTTGTTCATCATCAAAAACACAAAGAAAACAAAAACGGGATAACAGGAAAAGAAAAACAGATTTGAATACAAACAGGTGGTGGTAGTATGGTGCGCAGGCAATGTGGAAAAGTCTTCATCGGAAGCAAAAAAAAAAATGAGAACATCGTTTTTTAACACGAAACTCGGTGGTGGTATATGGGGAACAAGCATGCTGTAGATTATTGACAGGGGACCGAGAACAAAAAAGAAATTTGGAGTTCGGTAATGTGTTTAATATAACTACGCCTTAGCTTGGCCGCTTGAAGGCTTTAAATACACATGATTTGATATTGGACGAGATAGAATTACACAGTGATATGCCTGGACACCTGACAGCAAATTTCCATAAAATAGTTCAAAATTGAACGAGCAAATT